>NC_143518.1:66748766-66969139 GCF_031878675.1 Megascapheus bottae
TTCCCTCTCTGAACTCCCCCCTCTCTGAACTCCCCCTCTCTCAACTCCTCCCTCTCTGAACTCCTCCCTCTCTGAACTCCCCCCTCTCTGAACTCCTCCCTCTCTGAACTCCTCCCTCTCTGAACTCCTCCCTCTCTGAACTCCCCCCTCTCTCTCTGAACTCCCCCCTCTCTCTGAACTCCTCCCTCTCTGAACTCCCCGTCTCTGAACTCCCCCCTCTCTGAACTCCCCCCTCTCTGAACTCCCCCCTCTCTGAACTCCTCCCTCTCTGAACTCCCCCCTCTCTGAACTCCTCCCTCTGTCTCTGAACTCCTCCCTCTCTGAACTCCCCCCTCTCTGAACTCCCCCCTCTGTCAAGCGCTGTCTGGAGCTGTGAGTACAGGAAGGAGGATGGAGTCTTTGGAGACTCCTCTGTCAGGAGCTGTCTGGAGCTGTGAGGACAGGAAGGAGGATGGAGTCTTTGGAGACCCCTCTGTCAGGATCTATGGGTGCTGTGGGAACAGGAAGGAGGATGGAGTCTTTGGAGACTCCTCTGTCAGGAGCTATGGATGCTGTGAGGACAGGAAGGAGGATGGAGTATTTGGAGACTCCCCTGTCAGGAGCTATGGATGCTGTGAGGACAGGAAGGAGGATGGAGTATTTGGAGACTGCCCTGTCAGGAGCTATGGGGTGCTGTGAGGAGAGGAAGGAGGATGGAGTCTTTGGAGACTCCTCTGTCAGGAGCTATGGATGCTGTGAGGACAGGAAGGAGGATGGAGTCTTTGGAGACTCCTCTGTCAGGAGCTATGGATGCTGTGAGGACAGGAAGGAGGATGGAGTATTTGGAGACTCCCCTGTCAGGAGCTATGGGTGCTGTGAGGACAGGAAGGAGGATGGAGTATTTGGAGACTGCCCTGTCAGGAGCTATGGGTGCTGTGAGGACAGGAAGGAGGATGGAGTCTTTGGAGACACCTCTCTCAGGAACTATGGGTGCTGTGAGGACAGGAAGGAGGATGGAGTCTTTGGAGACTCCTCTGTCAGGAGCTATGGATGCTGTGAGGACAGGAAGGAGGATGGAGTCTTTGGAGACTCCTCTGTCAGGAGCTATGGATGCTGTGAGGACAGGAAGGGGGATGTAGTCTTTGGAGACTCCTCTCTCAGGAGCTATGGGTGCTGTGGGGACAGGAAGGAGGATGGAGTCTTTGGAGACTCCTCTGTCAGGAGCTTTGGGTGCTGTGGGGAAAGGAAGGTGGATGGAGTCTTTGGAGACTCCTCTGTCAGGAGCTATGGGTGCTGTGAGGACAGGAAGGAGGATGGAGTCTTTGGAGGACTCCTCTGTCAGGAGCTTTGGGTGCTGTGAGGGCAGGAAGGAGGGTGGAGTCTTTGGAGACTCCTCTGTCAGGAGCTGTCTGGAGCTGTGAGGACAGGAAGGAGGATGGAGTCTTTGGAGACTCCTCTGTATAGGATCTATGGGTGCTGTGAGGACAGGAAGGAGGATGGAGTCTTTGGAGACTCCTCTGTCAGGAGCTATGGGTGCTGTGGGGACAGGAAGGAGGATGAAGTCTTTGGAGACTCCTCTGTCAGGAGCTTTGGTTGCTGTGGGGACAGGAAGGAGGATGGAGTCTTTGGAGACTCCTCTGTCAGGAGCTGTCTGGAGCTGTGGGGACAGGAAGGAGGATGGAGTCTTTGGAGACTCCTCTGTCAGGAGCTATGGATGCTGTGAGGACAGGAAGGAGGATGGAGTCTTTGGAGACTCCTCTGTCAGGAGCTATGGATGCTGTGAGGACAGGAAGGAGGATGGAGTCTTTGGAGACTCCTCTGTCAGGAGCTATGGGTGCTGTGAGGACAGGAAGGAGGATGGAGTCTTTGGAGACTCCTCTGGTCAGGAGCTATGGGTGCTGTGAGGATAGGAAGGAGGATGGAGTCTTTGGAGACTCCTCTGTCAGGAGCTTTGGGTGCTGTAGGGAAAGGAAGGAGGATGGAGTCTTTGGAGACTCCTCTGTCAGGAGCTATGGGTGCTGTGAGGACAGGAAGAGATGGAGTCTTTGGAGACTCCTCCGTCAGCAGCTATGGGGTGCTGTGAGGACAGTGAAGGAGGATGGAGTCTTTGGAGACTCCCCTGTCAGGAGCTATGGGTGCTGTGGAGGATAGGAAGGAGGATGGGAGTCTTTGGAGACTCCTCTGTCAGGAGCTGTCTGGAGCTGTGGGGACTGGAAGGAGGATGGAGTCTTTGGAGACTCCTCTTTCAGGAGCTATGGGTGATGTGAGGACAGGAAGGAGGATGGAGTCTTGGGAGACTCCTCTGTCAGGAGCTATGGGTGCTGTGAGGACAGGAAGGAGGATGGAGTCTTTGGAGACTCCCCTGTCAGGAGCTATCTGGTGGTATGAGGACAGGAGGGAGGATGGAGTCTTTGGAGACTCCTCTTCAGGAGCTATGGGTGCTGTGAGGACACGAAGGAGGATGGAGTCTTTGGTTGGAGACTCCTCTGTCAGGAGCTATGGGTGCTGTGAGGACAGGAAGGAGGATGGAGTTTTTGGAGACTCCTTTGTCAGGAGCTATGTGTGCTGTGAGGACAGGAAGGAGGATGGAGTCTTTGGATACTCCCCTGTCAGGAGCTATCTGGTGGTATGAGGACAGGAGGGAGGATGGAGTCTTTGGAGACTCCTCTGTCAGGAGCTATGGGTGCTGTGAGGATAGGAAGGAGGATGGAGTCTTTGGAGACTCCTCTGTCAGGAGCTTTGGGTGCTGTGGGGAAAGGAAGGAGGATGGAGTCTTTGGAGACTCCTCTCTCAGGAACTATGGATGCTGTGAGGACAGGAAGGAGGATGGAGTCTTTGGAGACTCCTCTGTCAGGAGGTATGGGTGCTGTGATGACAGGAAGGAGGATGGAGTCTTTGGAGACTCCTCTGTCAGGAGCTATGGGTGCTGTGAGGACAGGAAGGAGGATGGAGTCTTTGGAGACTCCTCTGTCAGGAGCTATGGGTGCTGTGAGGACAGGAAGGAGGATGGAGTCTTTGGAGACTCCTCTGTCAGGAGGTGTCTGGAGCTGTGGGGACAGGAAGGAGGATGGAGTCTTTGGAGACTCCTCTGTCAGGAGCTATGGGTGCTGTTGGGACAGGAAGGAGGATGGAGTCTTTCGAGACTCCTCTGTCAGGAGCTATGGATGCTGTGAGGACAGGAAGGAGGATGGAGTCTTTGGAGACTCCTCTGTCAGGAGCTATCTGGTGCTGTGAGGACAGGAAGGAGGATGGAGTCTTTGGAGACTCCCCTATCAGGAGCTGTCTGGAGCTGTGAGGACAGGAAGGAGGATGGAGTCTTTGGAGACTCCCCTGTCAGGAGTTATCTGGTGCTGTGAGGACAGGAAGGAGGATGGAGTCTTTGGAGACTCCCCTGTCAGGAGTTATCTGCTGCTGTGAGGACAGGAAGGAGGATGGGGTCTTTGGAGACTCCCCTGTCAGGAGTTATCTGGTGCTGTGAGGACAGGAAGGAGGATGGAGTCTTTGGAGACTCCTCTGTCAGGAGCTGTCTGGTGCTGTGAATACAGGAAGGAGGATGAAGTCTTTGTAGACTCCTCTGTCAGGAGCTATGGGTGGTATGAGGAGAGGAAGGAGGATGGAGTCTTTGGAGACTCCTCTGTCAGGAGCTGTCTGGAGCTGTGAGGACAGGAAGGAGGATGGAGTCTTTGGAGACTCCCCTGTCAGGAGCTGTCTGGAGCTGTGAGGACAGGAAAGAGGGTGGAGTCTTTGGAGACTCCTCTGTCAGGAGCTTTGGGTGCTGTGAGGACAGGAAGGAGGATGGAGTCTTTGGAGACTCCTCTGTCAGGAGCTGTCTGGAGCCCCCTGGCCTTGCTGATGCTGCTTTTCCTTCTCTGTTTGCAGCTTGACCTACATCTTGATGAGCTCCTAACTTCAGGTCCATGTCGTCAATGATGGGCCATGCCCCTCTGCCACTGGTGGAGGCGGCCAGCCATCGGGAGCTGTTTTGGGCAGCATGGGGCCCGTCTGTCGCAGTCGTTGTCATGTGGGTGAGCGCTGGAGCCCTCAGCCTCCCTTGATACTGCTCTGGCTAGGGGACCCTTCCTAGAGCAGCCCGTGCCACGCTCCCGGGCTGGCCGTGCGACCCAGTGCCAGAGGGCCCAGCCGGGGACCGGAGCCTCAAGCCTCGGAGCCAGGCCCAGCCTTCTGCAGGGTTGCTGGTGGCCTAGGGTGCTGTGTGCGTCTTCCCTCGGGCAGGGCTGAGGCCGAGAGGCTGTGCTAGCTGCCTTCTGAGAGCCCAGCGCAGTGGCTTCTCCGTGGGACGGGGCCAGCACCAGGTGTGAAGCTGGGAGGGAAAGTGTGAGACAGTGGATTCGTGAAACCTTTGCACAAGTTCAGGATGCAACTTCACCTCACCTGTCAGAGCCATAATGCGACCAGCAGGACAGCCTGCATCAAGGCTGCCTTCCCACAGAGGCCTCAGGGAAAGCCCCGCGGGAGCTGGCCCTGGCCGTGGAGGACAGGCCAGCTCAGGACTCGGATCCCCCCGGGGCACCATCTGCTTGGCTCTCTCCTCCTGGGCTGGGAGTTGTGCGGGTGCTGTAAATAACAAGGCTGAGATCTCCTGGTATTTAAATGGGCGCCGGAGGCCCCTCGTGTCCCTGTTTCTCTTCTGTGGGGTCTTTACAGTCGGCCCCGCTCGCGTCCGAGCCTGTGATGCAGGCTGTGAATGGTGGTGGTGTAACACTGCGTGCTGCACAAACGCACAGCCGTGACGGTGCGCTGCACCTCCACTGTCTCACCTCCAGCCTGTGCCTGTCACCTCCAGCCTGTGCCTGTCACCTCCAGCCTGTGCCTGTCACCTCAGCCTGTACCTCTCAGCTCCAGCCTGTGCCTGTCACCTCCAGCCTGTACCTCTCAGCTCCAGCCTGTGCCTGTCACCTCCAGCCTGTACCTCTCACCTCCAGCCTGTGCCTCTCACCTCCAGCCTGTGCCTCTCCCCTCCAGCCTGTGCCTGTCACCTCCAGCCTGTACCTCTCAGCTCCAGCCTGTGCCTGTCACCTCCAGCCTGTACCTCTCAGCTCCAGCCTGTGCCTGTCACCTCCAGCCTGTGCCTCTCACCTCCAGCCTGTGCCTCTCACCTCCAGCCTGTACCTCTCTCCTCCAGCCTGTGCCTGTCACCTCCAGCCTGTACCTCTCAGCTCTAGCTTATGCCTCTCACCTCCAGCCTCTGTGTCTCACCTCCAGTCTGTCTCACCTCCAGCCCCTGTGCCTCACTTCCAGCCTGTGCCTTTCTTCTCCAGCCTGTGTGTCTCTCACCTCCATGGCTCTCCTCGCACCCCAGTATGGGTGCCTTCCTCCCCAGTGTGGTTGGAAGCTGGTGATAGAAAAGGCAGAACTGCCAGTGGCATGGTGGGAAACCAATGCAGGTTTCTGCCCGGGATGGTGGTGGAAAGCTGGAGAGGTGGAGGCTGCGTGGGGGCCTCTGGCCAGCCTGGGCCCCTCTGGCAGATCTGCCTGCAGAGCCCACTCACCTGACCCCACAGAGCAAGCCCAGCTTTCAGGGCGCAGACGGCCCCGCTGGGCGCCTTCTCTCCACAGAGCGGGGCTTTGTTTCACTTGGGTTCTTGGTTCCTATCGCAGGTCCCCAGGCACAGAGGCAGGGAAGGACAGTGAAGGTGGAGTCAGGAAATTTAAACTCATGAAAGATCCCACCAGCATGGCCTCCTACTGTGGCTGACAGTTCTGACACTGTCATTAACCGGGAAGGGAACAGGTTGCATTATTGGCTTCCGGTTTTGCAGGCTGCACAATGGGCTCTGGCAGCAATGTGAAGTCACAACTGTTCTTGTTTTGTCCACAGCCCAGGCCAGCCTGCTTTAGAAGCGGGCTGCCTGGTCGCCCATGCTGGAGTGCTGCCACAGCCCCGGGCACACTGCCCCTCGGGGGGACGCGGGGCTCTCCTGCTGGTGGTCACGGCACTCGGGGAGGGGGTTCTAGGTGTGCACATCTCCTGGTACACTTATTTACACAACAGACAACCCAGTGTTGTCCTGGGGCCCGCTTGGATGTCGCCACAGGGTCTTCAGTCTCTGTGCATTTTCCCTTTGGGGAGAAGAGCTGGTCCTGTGGGCAGAGGTTAGCATGCTACAGTGACAGACACAGTGAGTAGACAGCGCACTCACAGCTGGACAGACACAGTGAGTGTACAGCACACACACAGAGCTGGAGAGACACAGTGAGCGGTCAGTGTGAGGTCCTCCTGGGTGATCACACCACCCTGAGGTGTGGGCGGTCAGTGTGAGGTCCTCCCGGGTGATCACACCACACTGAGGTGTGGGCGGTCAGTCTGAGGTCCTCCCCGGGTGATCACACCACACTGAGGTGTGTGTCTGAGGATGGTCACCGTGGCTAGCGTGTCTCTGTGCCTCTGAGGGTGGTGGACCGTGGCTGGAGTGTCTGTGTCTCTGAGGATGGTCACCAAGGCCAGCGTGTCTCTGTGTCTCTGAGGATGGTGCCCTGTGGCTAGCGTGTCTCTGTGTCTCTGAGCATGGTGCACCGTGGCCAGCGTGTCTCTGTGTCTCTGAGGATGGTGCACCGTGGTAGTGAGTCTCTGCTGGTGATTCCAGCCCACACCACATGGAGACACGGATGGTGGCTTTCCAGCGTCTCCTATAGGAGAGAAGTGATGAGGAAGCCTGTTGACGAGGCCTCCTTATCACGGCCCTCCTCTGCCTCTGCGGCCCTCGTCCATGCCGGAGGCTCTCAGGTGCCCTGGGTAAGCACAGCTCTGGAGGCCTGCAATGCCCAGACAGCAAAATAAGTGACAGCTGATGCGGCCTAGGGGTCTAGGAATGGGCTGCTGCTTGTGGATTAAGACGTGGAGAGGTGCCACTTCCCCATTGTCTCTTAGAGGCCCTGAGGCCCGGAGCGGCAGGACCCATGGGCTGTCATACCAGACAGCAGACCTGGCATGGCCCTGGAGACAGACCGCCACAGCGTGGGGACCTGGGGCCAACGCGCCGAGCACCGCAGCCCCTGGGTCCTGGTTCATGTGGCAAATACGGTCTGGAGCTCAGGCCCCCTGTCTCTCCTCTGGTCGATGCTGTGGATTTGCGCTCTCTCTGTCCTCCCCCGCCCCCCTTCCCGGGGCACCTTGGCTTCCTCGTTGGTTATGGTTTGGTTGGTTGTGGCCACTTATGTGTGAATGAGTTGGGGGTGCATCTGGGTCGGCCCGCTCTGTACGGTCGTGTCCTGTTGCCCTTCCCTCCCACCACACCAGGCTCCCTCTCCCAGCGGTGCCTCACCCCTGCCCAGTGTCCACCCTGCCCTGAAGCCTTCTGGATTGAAGTGTTCTCTTTGCCTTATCTCCTTTCCCACAGCGTTCTTGTGGGGTGCCAGGCTCCCTGGCTCTCATCACTTCCACGTCATAGTCAGGTAGGTGACTCATGGTTTCAGTGTGCCACCTCACGCATTTCCGGGCATGGCACAGCTCCTGGTCAGGAGGCAGGTCTGGGGGGTGTGTGGCCCCAGCGTGCACTCCCAGCCTCCTGTTCCTGGAGCCAGGCCCCCCTCTCCTGTGAGCCAGCACAGGGTGCTGAAGTGGTGTCCGAGTCTGAATCCAAAGTGACCTTGGCCTCCTCATGGCTGAGGTGGCCAGCTTGGCCTCATCTTGTGGGCACAGGGAGAGGCTCATGGTGCAAACGGAGCCTGGGGAGGCTGTGTGGAGTGGGGTTGGTGCAGGGTGCAGCCGGCTGCAGACGCTGCGTCCTGGGCTGCTCAGGGGCTCCAGGCAGCCCGAAGGGGAGGCGATGTGGAGCGGGCCTGGAACCGACCTTCAGCCTCCCGAGTCAAGGTCGTTTCTCAGGGCTGAGGACAGAGCTCAGTGGCTGAGTGTCACCCCGCACTACATGGCCGGGGTTTGCTCCTTAGCATGGAAAGATAAACAGCGGCTTCCGAACGGCAAAGCTGTGGAGCCTGCGCTCCTTTGGGTCTGGCTTACTTCACCTCATAGGATTTTTCCCCAAGAGGGGGCGATGTCCACCCAGCACACAGTGGCTGGAGCCGCGCGCCTGCTGGGGGACATTTCCAAAATGACACTGGGACATCACCATGAGAAAACCTAGGTTATGTCCCTGCCCAGGGCAGGGAAGGTGCCTGAGAGCACTTTCTGCCTCCATTCAGGATGCGAGGGGTTCGGGGCCCACCCTGGCCTCCCAGCCTGGCCTGTCCACCCCCGGGCCCTCCAGCCCTCCTCACAGGCTCCCCTGCCCTGCCCTCCCGGCCTGGCCTGTCCACCCCCGCCCTCCTCACAGGCTCCCCTGCCCTGCCCTCCCGGCCTGGCCTGTCCACCCCCGGGCCCTCCTCACAGGCTCCCCTGCCCTCCTGCCCTGCCCACCCCAGCCCTCCTCACAGGCTCTCCTGCCCTGCCCTCCTGCCCTGCCCACCCCAGCCCTCCTCACAGGCTCCCCTGCCCTCCCGGCCTGGCCTGTCCACCCCAGCCCTCCTCACAGGCTCCCCTGCCCTCCCGGCCTGGCCTGTCCACCCCCGGGCCCTCCTCACAGGCTCCCCTGCCCTGCCCTCCTGCCCTGCCCACCCCAGCCCTCCTCACAGGCTCCCCTGCCCTGCCCTGCCCTGCCCTGCCAACCTCAGCCATCCTCGCAGGCTCCCCTGCCCTTGCTTGGTTACGTGTCGGCTGTGCCTGGGGCAGAATGCGTGGCTCTCTGAGCCTTGGCCTCCTCATGGTGGAGAATGGGAAGCTGGGATGATGGTTCCGGGACCTCTCCAGTTCTTTCATTCCTTGACAGGAACATTTTATGACTTATCATTAACAAAGCCTGAAAAACATATCAGAGTGGCCAGCAGTGCCAGGCAATCACTTCCCACCACGGTTCTGAAGCCGTGGCGTGCACCGTCAGCTGGAGCTACCTTCCAGGCGTTTTGAATAGTGGTGCTGTTAACAGGAGCAACTAGTACTCATGCTGTAATCTGGCTATTTATTTTGAGGTAATTACAGGCTTACAGACAGCACGAAGAATTCTCATGTACCCTTCACTCAGATTTCTCCAAGTTAACATTTCCTGTACTTGCTTAATCACTCGTTCCCTGGGCACAATGCACATGTGCAACACACAACACACATGCACACGCACACACAAGACACACATGCACGCACACACGCATGCACACACACAGCACACATGCACGCACACACACACACGTGTGCACACACCCCTGTCTTTCTGAGAGGAATGTGGGGAAATGCCCACCTCTACCCCTGAGCGCTGCACAGCAAGCGCTCTTCCAGACAGAGAAGCCCTCTCACCTGTCCCAGTGCTGCTGGAAACCTGCGATGTACATGGTCCTTGCGGCAATTTAATGGCGGACCTCCCAGGGCGTCCGCCGCTCTCTTCCTGGCCCAGGCCTCCCGGGGCATCCGCCCTGTCCCTTCATCATGTGACAGCTTCTCCAGGCTCCCCTCCTTGCTGTGACTCTGACACTTTGCAAGAGTTCGTTGTTCTGGAATGATCCCTTGGATTTTTATTTTTGGCAAGAACGGAGTGGGCTGAGTCTTTCCGGCATGTCAGCAGGCTCGTCAACATTGTTGGAAGTGCTGTTAATGTTGATCTCCTGGTTAAGACAGTGTCTGCCCTTCTCACTAATAACTGCTCTGTGGTGGCTGCTCTGAAGCCATGAAAGCCCCACCGCGCCGTCCCCAGCCCCACCCTGCTGCTGGACGCTGACCGATCGCGTCAGCGCTGTCCCCAGCAGGACATTTTTGAAAAAGACTTCCTTTTCACTTTCTTTTCTTTTTGGTGCCAGTCTTGGGACCTGAACTCTGAGCCTGGCTGCTGTCCCTGAGCTCTTCAGCTCAAGGCTGGTGCTCTTCCACTCGAGCCACAGCACCGCTTCTGGTTTTCTCGAGGTTAATTGGAGAGAAGAGTCTCGTGGACTTCTGTGCCTGGGCCGGCTTTGGACAGTGACCTCAGAGCTCAGCCTCCGCTCAATTCACCTCAATGTGGACGGAAGAGCAAGTTCATTGCAGTTGTTTCCCCCTTGTGTGGCCCCTGCTTGGCGGAGGCCCTGGGGCCTCAGGCTCCCCAGCAGCTCCCCCACTCCAGGCCTCCCCTCCCCGGAATCAGCCAGGAGCCTAGCTCTCCTCACTGGAAAATCAAGTTTGAAGCCAGGGATGGTGGGCTGTCCACACCGTCATCCCAGCGGTAGGGAGGACAAAGCCCGCCAGGCAAATGCATAGGACCTTCAATAAGAAACAAAACTAAACACAAAAGGCATGAGGACAAGATGCAGGGGAAGATGCTTGCACGAAAGGGAGAGGGCTTGAGTTCAATCCAGAGGTGAGGAGGGAAAGGAGAAGCTTGGGGAAGGGAGGAGAGGGCAAGGATAGGAGGAGAGGGAAGGCGAGAGGAGAAGAGAGGGGAGGGGTGAGTAGGCGACCATGAGAGGCAGGCCAGCCCGGGGTGTGGGCAGCTGGGGACTTGCAGGCTGGGCACAGAACCAGGTAGGGACCCACGTGCTCCTGGAGGGTCCATAATGTCTCCGAGGTACACACAGAAACATGAACTCACCGCGTGTAGAGCCTCGTAGGCTAGCGGTAAGGACAGACCTTCAAATGGCCTCCTGGACACCGCTGGCTCACGCCTTTCATCTTCGCTACTCCGGCGTCTGAGGCCTGAGGATGAAGTGTTGGGCCAGCATGTGTAGAGTAAGTCTTGAGGCGCTTACCTCCAGTTACCCAGCAAAAGACCTAGAACTGGAGGTGGGCTCACGAGGTAGAGCACCGTTTGTGCAAGCCACAGTCCCGGCACCAACATAATAATCATAAGTATAATAATAAGTACAGTCGCCAAGCCATGGCCACGCGGCCACACTAGCCCCAAGCCCACAGGCAGGTCTCCAGGAGCAGGAGCAGGAGCAGGCTGACACAGACCTTGTCACTGAGAAAGGCCAGAACAAAGTCGCTGGAAACCCATGAACATGCGGTTGGTCAGAAGGAGGTGTGGGGGGGCCTGCCTGGCGGCTCCCACAGCCCGGCCTGCAGTCATGTGGTCAGCAGGTCGACGTGGGCCACTGGCCACGCCTTAGCCACCGAGCACTGGTGCCGCACACGGCCAGGAAGAAGCCTGGCCTCCCTGCCTTGGTCGTGGCTGGGGGCTTTGCCTGGGCCGGCGGATAGGAGCGGGGACCCCTGGAACCCAGGCCCTGGCTGCAGTAGGCACTTCCCATATTTTCAGAACGAAGTCCTGTATCTCTGCTTCTAAAGCCTCCCTGATTCCAAGGAGAGTGGTAATCTGTCGCTATCCCCTCTGCCAGCAAGGAAGACGCAACAAGTGAGACTTCTTCTCGAGCAGCAGTTTATTCAGCAAGCTTACAGCTATGCCGGTCGACCCCGACTTCCTCAAAACCCTGGGCTTTTATAGGCCCATTATCCAATCACATTTGCTTTCTTACAATTCTATAGCCAATAATATAAGTACACCTCTATAGCACATTCTAAGCATGCAGCAATATGGCATTACACACACTTCCGATCATACATTAAGCTCGTGAACAATCAAATCTTGGAAACTTTCAGACAATTCAGTGGCGCAACCACAAAGGCAGATGCCAGCGCCATCTTATAATGGCGAATGTAATAGCTCTCTACAGTAATCTGCACCTTTTTTCTTCCACGTGGCTTCCCTTTAGGGGTAGTAGCATCTGAGGCTGTTCTCTCCATAGCCTTCATTAGGCAAATTCTCCAAAGCAGCGGATGCTTCCTTGATTCTGAACTCAGTAAATCAATCATTTAGAAAGATAACGACGACTATTTCCCCCTTTTCATGGAGATTCTGATGACTGCCAGCACTTGAGAGATAAAACTGAACACTTTTGACTTTCTTCTAGAGCTTTGTCCCAGAATTTGATACGTTTAGAGGAGATGTGAGTTCAAGAGTGTCCATAGGTATTCTGAGATACACACGGAGTTCAGAGAGACCTGCATCCCTAGGACACCTGCTGGTACTCTGGGAATGAAAGGAAGAAATATGGGTTGATTTTAGCCAGTGGACATGTTATTCTTTGGACTGTGACTTCACTGTGCTAGTTCCTGTGAGCAACAACAGAGTCAACCCGCCAGGTGGACTGGTGCTGCACCAGCCAGCCGTGCCAAGGGAGTGAACTGGCCAGCCCAGCCAGGAGAGCCCGTGGAGTCCATGGGGCTCATGGCTGGTGGTTGAGAGCCTTCCCACGCCCTGCCCCCCCTCCCGTACAGCTTGTGAATAGCACGTGAGTCCTGTTCCCACCTGAAGGAGGGTTGGAATAAAACCCTGGTGGGGCATGCTGCCCTGGTGCCCACCTGACGGCGGCAGGCCACACGCCCTCCCTGCGGACATGAGTAGCCCCAGCACAGCCCGGATTGCTTCTGTGTCTATTTCTTTCTGACTCTGGAGTGTCCGGTGTTTCCAGCAGGAGCCACTGGGTGAGCTGGGCTTGCGTCTCTTATCTAAGATTGCATAGTTGCTGAGAGCGAGAGCTGGACTGGAGGTCAGTCCTGGGACATGGTGCACGATCTCAGCTGCAGGGTCACACTGCCCCTGGCTGGGCCTGGCCTCTCCGTGAAGACACACGGCACACGAGACAGGAAATGTGATCACCACAGCTCTGATAGGACGGAGACCACTTAGGGAGGGAGCAAGTCACTGCTCTGACCTACAGTTGAGGTGTTCACTTCCCAGCAGGGAGCAGAGGCCCCCCAAGGGCCTCTCAGGAGGGTGGGTTCCCACAGGGGGCCCCAGGCCCAGACCCCAGGGCCTGTTCATATCGGGCTCAGCCACTCACCCTAACCTGCTCACTTAGCAGACACGTGGTGATGGATGCTGGAAAGAGGACCCTGTGGCCCTGCCCCGGGGAGAGGTGAAGAGAGCCCTTCAGCCATCAGTGCCCGGCTACTTTGGGCAGTCTTTGATTTTCATGAAAAATTTGCTTCCAATGGCCATGGAGAGGGTTGGACTGACATTCTAGTCAAACATGAACAGATAGAAACGTGTATGCAGATGGCAAAACAGCATTTATTATGAAAGTGCTTTAAAAAGCATGTCTCTTTTCTGCCTCAGAACGCGTGTCAAGCTAAGATCACGCTCGCCCTGGCATACACTCTCATTTTTTTCTGATAAACAATGTATTTATGATTGTGTATGGATGCCTGTTCGGGTTTTTTGTAGCCTAAAGCTGGTATGTTTTGCTTTACTTTTGAACATTTCAATTAAAAAGCAAGAGATCTGAAGTTGCAACTTGAGGTAGCCCCCGGCAGGCAGGCCCATGCTCCAGGTGGGTGAGGACAGGAGCTCTCCCGGCAGGAGCACACAGCCCCTGGTTTGTGAAAGCACCCCTTTACACACTTGCTCACGCTCACACGCAGGGAGCAGAGCTGTCCATGGAGGCAGAGGCATGCTCTGCCCTCCCCTGCCCTCCTCCCGTCCTCTCCCGCAGGACACAAATAGGCAAACCCAGCCAAGCCACTGGACAGAAACAGCCTTCACGGAGGCCCCAGGCCGATGGCAGGCGTCTGGCTCACCCATTCATTTTAGGGGTCAGTCCTACAATCCAACCCTAAGAAGCTGGAAGTTCCCAGTGGAAAACGTGTGTGGCTGAGCGCAAGCTGCGAGGGAGGGGTGACATGTCAGCTCATCCCGGCCTGGGAGCTTCTCTTCACACAGCGCTGCCTTCTCCTCAGCCCAAAGGCTGATGCAGGAGTGGACATGGTGCGGAAGGCCTAGCAGAAAGCCATCTCAAACCAGAGCACCTCCTCCCTGGAATGGGGGACACACAGTGGTCTCCTGACAGACATGGTGTGGGGGTGCTGAGAGGAGGGGCGCCTGCTGGGAGGGAGTCCTGTGCTGGGAGGGAGTCCTGTGCTGGGAGGGGCCCTTGCCAGGTCGGGCTGTGAGGGTTCTGGAGGAGTTTGGGAGGGGTGGGGTTTCCCCTGGGAGGGGCTGGGCAGAGCCTGGGCCTGGTAGAGGCTGCGGAGTGAGTTTGCACAGCCAGGCTGTTCTGAGCTGGTTTTTGTTTTGTTCTCTCTCCTCCCTGTTCCACCCCTGACCCTTGCCCTTGGTGACAGTATTCTACTGGCCACGTTCAAGCCTGGGTGACCTGTTGCTCTATCCTGGGCCCTGATGAGTAGGAGGTGCAGAGAACAGGAGCTGATTTTCCTATCCCTGCTCACGGGCTGTTCCCACAGACTCGGGGCTGGAGCTGTGGGTGTGTGCGGGCCTCGCCTCGGAGGACTTGTCCACAGCTTCTTCCTGGCATGGCACCCAGCACATGTACCAAGTGGCATGGAGAGGGTGCCCCAGCCTTGCACAGATGCACCAGGAGAGCGGCACAGCCAGTGGCTGTGGCGTGGACAGGCGAGTGGGGGCACGGGCTGGCAAGGAACGTTTATCTTTGGACGTGGGTGTTGGTTGCTCAGTTTATAAGGCTCCATTGAGGTGTCACTCAGTGTTCTGTGGGGAAGGTGCTGGGATCAAAGCAGAGCCTCATGGCAGGCACATACCACCTCCAAGCCACTCCCACAGTCCCCTCCATGTCTCCATCTATAATTCAATGACAGGGATAATGTCATTAAAGTGCAAAGGGATTGTAGGTGTATAAGACAGTGAAGAGTACATTTCCCTTTGGACAACGTCACCCCCCTCTCTTGCTCTCTCCCAGTTTCCCCTCTCATCTCCTCCCACGAGTTTCATAGTTTGTTTTCAACATACTGTCCAGTGAGTATCACTACTGCATTTGTTCACCCTTTCCCACAACAGGACAGATAAACGAATGAGCAAGATAAGATGAAAGAAAACAAAACTAAAAAGGGCCCTGTTTCCATTTCCTGGAGTTCATTTCAATCACTATTATTCTATATTTTCAGAGGCCTATAGGTATTGTGC
This sequence comes from Megascapheus bottae, assembly GCF_031878675.1. Classification (NCBI taxonomy): domain Eukaryota; kingdom Metazoa; phylum Chordata; class Mammalia; order Rodentia; family Geomyidae; genus Megascapheus; species Megascapheus bottae. The sequence goes on from NC_143518.1 coordinate 66,763,655, forward strand.
CATTGTGTCCTCTCCTGGGAACTTCTTCCTTTGATTTCACTGTGGGTGAAGACCCATGTAACTTACGTTCCAGTGTATTTGCTTTTAACCATTCAGTGTGTTTGCTTGTAGATTTTTTAAACAAATTTTATTTTTATTTTTTTTGCCAGTCCTGGGCTTGAGCTCAGGGCCTGAGCACTGTCCTTGGACTTTCTCAGGGCTAGAGCTCTACCACTTGAGCCTCAGCACCACTTCTGGCTTTTTCCTATGCATGTGGTACCGAGGGATCGAACCTGTGCCTTCGTGCCTGCTAGGCAAGCACTCTACCACTAGGCCAAACTCCTGGCCCCTGCTTGTAGATTTATAGGTACATTCTAGTAACAAGATAAATAGAAAGCCCACAGAATAGGAGATGATTTTAACCAGTTATCAGACAAGGCCTCATATCTAAAATAGAGATAAAAATTGATGCCTCCAAAAATAAACCCGCAGAGAAACAGCAATCCAATTAATAAATGAACTAAAACTTGAAGAGACTTCTCAGAAAAAGAAATGAGTGGTCAGTAGACACATGAAGAAATGTTCAAACCCTGGCCATAAAAGAAATGCAAATCAAAACAACATTGAGATTCCACCTCTCCCCAGTTAGAATGGCCGTGATCAAGAAATCCAATAACAACAGATGTTGGCAGGAACGTGGCCAAAAGGAAACACTAGACTGTTGGTAGGAATGCAAACTGTCCAGCTACTCTGGAAAGCAGTGTGAGGTTCCTCAAAAGAGTAAATATAGAGCTTCCCTATGACCCAATAATTCCACTCCTGGGTATTTAATCCAGTACACCACAAACCAGGCCACACTAAAGCCACCCACACAACCATGTTAGTTGTAGCATCTTTTTTTTAATAGCTGCTAAGATAAGGAACCAACCCAGATGCCCCTCAGTAGATGAATGGATCAAGAAAATGTAGTATATACCCAATGGAATTCTGTGCTTCCATCAGAAAGAATGACATTTCCCCATTTGTAAGAAAAGTGAAAGACTTGGAAAAGATTATATTATGTAGAATAAGCCAGAGTCAAAGAAACACAGGCTGCATGGTGTTTCCTTCATTTGCGGTAACCAGATGGATTTTTTTTGGCCAGTCCTGGGGCTTGAGCTCAGGGTCTGAGCACTGTCCTTGAACTTTCTCAAGGCTAGAGCTCCACCACTTGAGCCTCAGCACCACTTCCAGCTTTTTTTCTATGCATGTGGTACGGAAGAATCAAACCCGTGCCTTCGTGCATGCTAGGCAAGCACTCTACCACTAGGCCAAACTCCCGGCCCCCAGGTGGATTTTTTTAAATGATAGTTTTCACAAAGAGGTTTAGAAAACTATTGCCTATATTCCTGAGACCCCAGAGGAGCCCAGCTGGGCACAAATACAGTCCAATAGGGCAAAAGCCAAGAGCAGTTAGGGTACTGCTGTGGCCCCTTCCCTGCCTCCCCTCCCCTCCCACCCCGTCCCTCCCCTCCCTCTCTGTCCTCCCCTGCCCTCCCCTCCCTCCTCTTCCCTCCTCTGCCCTCCCCCCTCAAACCCCCAACCCAATCTTGCATTTCAAGCCCAGAGCTGACCCCACTCTACCCTGTCTCTGCTCCCCACATTTTTCAATCCACTCTCGTGATTATTTGATATTTTAGCAGTGTGTAATGCTTTTTCATATATTTTTATTGTAATAGTAGAAGGATTACATTATAGTCACCAGATAGAAGGTGCATTACTTCACAAACATTGATACCCTTTCTCATGTCTTGGTCCCCATTTCCCTCCCCCGCCCCCCGCCCCTCATCTTGTTTCCCCCCTTCCCTATCCTATTTCAAATAACCAAATAAACATATATACAGTATGTCAGATAACAAGGTAAAATACTGTAACAATATGAGATAACCATGGGACAGCAAAAGAGATGAGATAACATAGTACATTAAGGACAACACTCACTCATTATATGGCTTTTGTTTCTATATCCTGAGGTCCTTTCATTTAGCATCATACTGTATGGCCTTGTGTATCTAGGTTTTGCTCTACTGTAAACCTCTGCTAGGAGAGTCTAAGGTTTACACTAATTATGACAAATGAGAGAAACCATTGAGCCTATATTCCTTTGAGTCTAGCTTACTTAATATAATTTTTCCAAGTTTTTCCATTTCCTTACAAATGGGGCGATGTTCTTTCTGACAGCAGCATAGAATTCCATTGTGTATAAATACCACACCTTGTTGATCCACTCATCCACTGAGGGGCATCTGAGTTGGTTCCATATCTTTGCTATGGTAAATAGTGCTGCAGTGAACATTGTTGTACTAGTGGATTTAGTCTGTCCTTGTTTCTGGATGATTGGGTAAATGCCAAGTAGTAGAATTGCTTTGGTCATAGGGGAGTTCTATGTTTAGTCTTCTGAGGAACTGCCACACTGCTTTCCATAGTGGTTGAATGAGTTTGCACTCCCACCAACAGTGTAGTAGTGATCCCTCCTGGCCACATCCCCTCCAGCATCTGTTATTAGTTTTCTTGATCCTGGCCATTCTAACTGGAGTGAGGTGGAATCTTAGAGTTGTTTTGATTTGCATTTCTTTTATGGCCAGAGATGTGGAGCATTTCTTCATGTGTCTATAGGCCATTCTTATTTCTTCTTCAGAGAAGACTCTCTTTAAGTCTTTGACCCATCTTTTAATGGGATGGTTGTTACTTTGGAGATTAGTTTTGGAGTGATTCAATTTTTGAGCTGTTGATATATTTTAGATATGAGGCCTTTGTCCGTTGTATAGTTAGTGAAGATCTTCTCCCACTCTGTAGGCTTTCTAGTTAATTTACTAGCTATGTCCTTTGCCATACAGAAGCTCTGCAGTTTAATGCAGTCCCACTTATCCAGACTTTCTCTGATTTGTTGTGTTTCTGGGTCCTTATTAAGAAAGTTTTGACCTGTGCCAAGGAGACCTAATGTATCTCCTATTTCTTCTTGTAAAGTTTTCAGTGTATTTGCTTTTACCTCCAGGTCTTTGATCCATTTGGAGTTAATCCTGGTGCAGGGTGACAAAGATGGATCCAACTTTAGTTCTGCCAGCACCACTTGTTGAAGAGGCTGTCTTTCTTCCATTCTATTTTTTTGGCTCCCTTATCAAAGATTAGGTGGCCATAGGTCTGTGGTTTAATATCTGGGTCCTCAGTTCTATTCCATTGTTCTTCAGGCCTGTTCTTGTGCCACTACCAAGCTGTTTTGGTCACTATAGCTCTGTAATAAAGTCTAAAGTTTGGTATTGAAATTCCTCCTGTGCTGTTTTTTCTGCTAAGAATTGTTTTTGCAATACTGGGTCTTTTATTATTCCATATGAAATTTTGGATTGCCTCTTCTATTTCTTTAAAGAATGACATTGGGAAATTGATGGGTGTGCAATGCTTTTTTAATCATACATTCATTGTGCCGGGGAACTTAGGAGATATTTTCATGCTTTTACATTTCACATGATGCTTTTATCAAAATAAGGCCCAGCCCGCTGTGCTGGCCCAGGAGCTGAGGGTGTGGGCACTGGAAAAGTCGGAGAGTGAAGCTTGAAAGCTCGAGTACTTCAAGGAGGCAAAGATGGGAGATTAAAGGCCTTAGCTTAGGAGGGGTGGAGCTCAGTGGAAGAGTTCTTATCCAACCTGAGAAAGACCCTGGGTCCACCTCCAGCACATAACAGACAATCAGAGGCTCTGCTGTGTCTGGACATGGTGTGGTCTGCATCTTGCCTGATACAAGGGAAATGAAGACTTTGCATCAGGGCACTGTGGCTTGAACTGCTGTGCTCTCTGAGAGCCACTGCCTCTCAGGGCAGGGCCTGAAGTGTTACACGCAGGGGAGCGAGGCCTGGGAAGGCATCACCAGGCTCACCGTGATGGGTGATGGCTGGCCAGGCCCTGCACTGGACAGGTCCACGCCCTGGCTGTGGCGCAGTGCAGGCTGAACACTGCCCCTTCACCTTCCAAATGTCCTCAGGAACCCGGGTGCCCCGGCTGGCCTCAGGCCTACTGCACAATAGGCCTAAAGAGTACTGATCCTCAGTACTGCAGGGTGTCTAGAGAGTGCTCACCCTCACTACTGCAGGGTGTCTAGAGAGTGCTCACCCTCAGCACTGCAGGGTGTCTAGAGAGTGCTCACCCTCAGGACTGCAGGGTGTCTAAAGAGTGCTCACCCTCAATAGTGCACGGTGTCTAGAGAGTGCTCACGCTTAGTACTGCCATTGTCTAAGAGTGCTCACCTCAGTACTGCAGAGTGTCTAGAGAGTGCTCACCCTCAGTACTGCAGGGTGTCTGCTGAGTATTCACACTCAGTACTGCAGGGTGTCTAGGGAGTGCTCACCCTCAGTACTGCAGGGTGTCTAGAGAGTGCTCACCTCAGTACTGCAGGGTGTATAGAGAGTGCTCACCCTCAATTCTACAGGGTGTCTAGAGAGTGCTCACGCTCAGTACTGCAGGGTGTCTACAGAGTGCTCACCCTCAATTCTACAGGGTGTCTAGAGAGTGCTCACGCTCAGTACTGCAGGGTGTCTAGGGAGTGCTCACCCTCAGTACTGCAGGGTGTCTGCTGAGTACTCACCCTCAGTACTGCAGGGTGTCTAGAGAGTACTTAGCATCAGTACTGTAGGATGTCCAGAGAATGCTCACCCTCAGTACTTCAGGGTGTCTAGAGAGTGCTCACACTCAGTACTGCAGAGTGTCTAGAGAGTGATCACCCTCAGTACTGCAGGGTGTCTAGGGAGTGCTCACCCTCAGTACTGCAGGATGTCTAGAGAGTGCAGACCCTCAGTACTGCAGGGTGTCTAGGGAGTGCTCACCTCAGTACTGCAGGGTGTCTAGAGAGTGCTCACCCTCAGTACTGCAGGGTGTCTAGAGAGTGCTCACCCTCAGGACTGCAGGGTGTCTAGGGAGTGCTCACCCTCAGTACTGCAGGGTGTCTAGAGAGTGCTCACCCTCGGTACTGCAGGGTGTCTAGAGAGTGCTCACCCTCGGTACTGCAGGGTGTCTAGAGAGTGCTCACCTCGGTACTGCAGGGTGTCTAGAGAGTGCTCACCCTCGGTACTGCAGGGTGTCTAGAGAGTGCTCACCTCGGTACTGCAGGGTGTCTAGAGAGTGCTCACCCTCGGTACTGCAGGGTGTCTAGAGAGTGCTCATCCTCAAGACTGCAGGGTGTCTAAAGAGTGCTCACCCTCAATAGTGCACGGTGTCTAGAGAGTGCTCACGCTTAGTACTACCATTGTCTAAGAGTGCTCACCTCAGTACTGCAGGGTGTCTAGAGAGTGCTCACCCTCAGTACTGCAGGGTGTCTGCTGAGTACTCACACTCAGTACTGCAGGGTGTCTAGGGAGTGCTCACCTCAATACTGCAGGGTGTCTAGTGAGTGCTCATCCTCAGTACTGCAGGGTGTCTAGAGAGTGCTCACCCTCAGTACTGCAGGGTGTCTAGCGGGTGCTCACCCTCAGGACTGCAGGATGTCTAGGGAGTGCTCACCCTCAGTACTGCAGGGTGTCTAGAGAGTGCTCACCTCAGTACTGCAGGGTGTATAGAGAGTGCTCACCCTCAATTCTACAGGGTGTCTAGAGAGTGCTCACGCTCAGTACTGCAGGGTGTCTACAGAGTGCTCACCCTCAATTCTACAGGGTGTCTAGAGAGTGCTCACGCTCAGTACTGCAGGGTGTCTAGGGAGTGCTCACCCTCAGTACTGCAGGGTGTCGGCTGAGCACTCACCCTCAGTACTGCAGGGTGTCTAGAGAGTACTCACCATCAGTACTGTAGGATGTCCAGAGAATGCTCACCCTCAGTACTTCAGGGTGTCTAGAGAGTGCTCACACTCAGTACTGCAGAGTGTCTAGAGAGTGATCACCCTCAGTACTGCAGGGTGTCTAGGGAGTGCTCACCCTCAGTACTGCAGGATGTCTAGAGAGTGCAGACCCTCAGTACTGCAGGGTGTCTAGGGAGTGCTCACCTCAGTACTGCAGGGTGTCTAGAGAGTGCTCACCCTCAGGACTGCAGGGTGTCTAGGGAGTGCTCACCCTCAGTACTGCAGGGTGTCTAGAGAGTGCTCACCCTCAGTACTGCAGCGTGTCTAGAGAGTGCTCACCCTCAGTACTGCAGGGTGTCTAGAGAGTGCTCACCTCAGTACTGCAGGGTGTCTAGAGAGTGCTCACCCTCGGTACTGCAGGGTGTCTAGAGAGTGCTCACCCTCAGTACTGCAGGGTGTCTAGAGAGTGCTCACCCTCAGTACTGCAGGGTGTCTAGAGAGTGCTCACCTCAGTACTGCAGGGTGTCTAGAGAGTGCTCACCCTCAGTACTGCAGGATATCTAGAGAGTGCTCACCTCAGTACTGCAGGGTGCCTAGAGAGTGCTCACGCTTAGTACTGCCATTGTCTAGAGAGTGCTCACCCTCAGTAGTGCAGGGTGTCTAGTGAGTGCTCACCCTCAGGACTGCAGGGTGTCGAGAGAGTGCTCACGATCAGTAGTGCAGGGTATCTAGACAGTGCTCACCCTCACTACTGCAGGGTGTCTAGAGAGTGCTCACCCTCAGTGCTTCAGGGTGTCTAGCGAGTGCTCACCCTCTGTACTGCAGCGTGTCTAGAGAGTGCTCACTCTCAGTACTGCAGGGTGTCAAGAGAGTGCTCACCGTCAGTACTGCAGGATGTCTAGAGAGTGCTCACCCTCAGTACTGCCGTTGTCTAGAGAGTGCTCACCCTCAGTACTGCAGGATATCTAGAGAGTGCTCACCTCAGTACTGCAGGGTGCCTAGAGAGTGCTCACGCTTAGTACTGCCATTGTCTAGAGAGTGCTCACCTCAGTACTGCAGGGTGTCTAGAGAGTGCTCACCCTCAGAACTGCAGGCTGTCTGCTGAGTACTCACACTCAGTACTGCAGGGTGTCTAGGGAGTGCTCACCTCAGTACTGCAGGGTGTCTAGAGAGTGCTCACCCTCAGTACTGCAGGCTGTCTGCTGAGTACTCACACTCAGTACTGCAGGGTGTCTAGGGAGTGCTCACCCTCAGTACTGCAGGGTGTCGGCTGAGCACTCACCCTCAGTACTGCAGGGTGTCTAGAGAGTATTCACCATCAGTACTGTAGGATGTCCAGAGAATGCTCACCCTCAGTACATCAGGGTGTATAGAGAGTGCTCACACTCAGTACTGCAGAGTGTCTAGAGAGTGATCACCCTCAGTACTGCAGGGTGTCTAGGGAGTGCTCACCCTCAGTACTGTAGGATGTCTAGAGAGTGCAGACCCTCAGTACTGCAGGGTGTCTAGGGAGTGCTCACCTCACTACTGCAGGGTGTCTAGAGAGTGCTCACCCTCAGGACTGCAGGGTGTCTAGGGAGTGCTCACCCTCAGTACTGCAGGGTGTCTAGAGAGTGCTCACCCTCAGTACTGCAGCGTGTCTAGAGAGTGCTCACCCTCAGTACTGCAGGGTGTCTAGAGAGTGCTCACCTCAGTACTGCAGGGTGTCTAGAGAGTGCTCACCCTCGGTACTGCAGGGTGTCTAGAGAGTGCTCACCCTCGGTACTGCAGGGTGTCTAGAGAGTGCTCACCCTCAGTACTGCAGGGTGTCTAGAGAGTGCTCACCTCAGTACTGCAGGGTGTCTAGAGAGTGCTCACCCTCAGTACTGCAGGATATCTAGAGAGTGCTCACCTCAGTACTGCAGGGTGCCTAGAGAGTGCTCACGCTTAGTACTGCCATTGTCTAGAGAGTGCTCACCCTCAGTAGTGCAGGGTGTCTAGTGAGTGCTCACCCTCAGGACTGCAGGGTGTCGAGAGAGTGCTCACGATCAGTAGTGCAGGGTATCTAGACAGTGCTCACCCTCACTACTGCAGGGTGTCTAGAGAGTGCTCACCCTCAGTGCTTCAGGGTGTCTAGCGAGTGCTCACCCTCTGTACTGCAGCGTGTCTAGAGAGTGCTCACCCTCAGTACTGCAGGGTGTCAAGAGAGTGCTCACCGTCAGTACTGCAGGATGTCTAGAGAGTGCTCACCCTCAGTACTGCCGTTGTCTAGAGAGTGCTCACCCTCAGTACTGCAGGATATCTAGAGAGTGCTCACCTCAGTACTGCAGGGTGCCTAGAGAGTGCTCACGCTTAGTACTGCCATTGTCTAGAGAGTGCTCACCTCAGTACTGCAGGGTGTCTAGAGAGTGCTCACCCTCAGAACTGCAGGCTGTCTGCTGAGTACTCACACTCAGTACTGCAGGGTGTCTAGGGAGTGCTCACCTCAGTACTGCAGGGTGTCTAGAGAGTGCTCACCCTCAGTACTGCAGGCTGTCTGCTGAGTACTCACACTCAGTACTGCAGGGTGTCTAGGGAGTGCTCACCTCAGTACTGCAGGGTGTCTAGAGAGTGCTCACCCTCAGTACTGCAGGGTGTCTAGCGGTTGCTCACCCTCAGGACTGCAGGATGTCTGTGGAGTGCTCACCCTCAGTACTGCAGGGTGTCTAGAGAGTGCTCACCTCAGTACTGCATGGTGTCTGGAGAGTGCTCACCCTCAATTCTACAGGGTGTCTAGAGAGTGCTCACACTCAGTACTGCAGGGTGTCTACAGAGTGCTCACCCTCAATTCTACAGGGTGTCTAGAGAGTGCTCACGCTCAGTACTGCAGGGTGTCTAGGGAGTGCTCACCCTCAGTACTGCAGGGTGTCTGCTGAGCACTCACCCTCAGTACTGCAGGGTGTCTAGAGAGTACTTAGCATCAGTACTGTAGGATGTCCAGAGAATGCTCACCCTCAGTACTTCAGGGTGTCTAGAGAGTGCTCACACTCAGTACTGCAGAGTGTCTAGAGAGTGATCACCCTCAGTACTGCAGGGTGTCTAGGGAGTGCTCACCCTCAGTACTGCAGGATGTCTAGAGAGTGCAGACCCTCAGTACTGCAGGGTGTCTAGGGAGTGCTCACCTCAGTACTGCAGGGTGTCTAGAGAGTGCTCACCCTCAGGACTGCAGGGTGTCTAGGGAGTGCTCACCCTCAGTACTGCAGGGTGTCTAGAGAGTGCTCACCCTCAGTACTGCAGCGTGTCTAGAGAGTGCTCACCCTCAGTACTGCAGGGTGTCTAGAGAGTGCTCACCTCAGTACTGCAGGGTGTCTAGAGAGTGCTCACCCTCGGTACTGCAGGGTGTCTAGAGAGTCCTCACCCTCAGTACTGCAGGGTGTCTAGCGGGTGCTCACCCTCAGGACTGCAGGATGTCTGGGGAGTGCTCACCCTCAGTACTGCAGGGTGTCTAGAGAGTGCTCACCTCAGTACTGCAGGGTGTATAGAGAGTGCTCACCCTCAATTCTACAGGGTGTCTAGAGAGTGCTCACCCTCAGTACTGCAGGTTGTCTGCTGAGCACTCACCCTCAGTACTGCAGGGTGTCTAGAGAGTACTTACCATCAGTACTGTAGGATGTCCAGAGAATGCTCACCCTCAGTACTTTAGGGTGTCTAGAGAGTGCTCACACTCAGTACTGCAGAGTGTCTAGAGAGTTCTCACCCTCAGTACTGCAGGGTGTCTAGGGAGTGCTCACCCTCAGTACTGCAGGATGTCTAGAGAGTGCAGACCCTCAGTACTGCAGGGTGCCTAGGGAGTGCTCACCTCAGTGCTGCAGGGTGTCTAGAGAGTGCTCACCCTCAGTACTGCAGGGTGTCTAGAGAGTGCTCACCCTCAGTACTGCAGGATGTCTAGAGAGTGCAGACCCTCAGTACTGTAGGGTGCCTAGGGAGTGCTCACCTCAGTGCTGCAGGGTGTCTAGAGAGTGCTCACCCTCAGTACTGCAGGGTGTCTAGGGAGTGCTCACCCTCAGTACTGCAGGATGTCTAGAGAGTGCAGACCCTCAGTACTGCAGGGTGCCTAGGGAGTGCTCACCTCAGTGCTGCATGGTGTCAAGAGAGTGCTCACCCTCAGTACTGCAGGGTGTCTAGAGAGTGCTCACCCTCAGGACTGCAGGGTGTCTAGGGAGTGCTCACCCTCAGTACTGCAGGGTGTCTAGAGTGATCACCCTCAGTACTGCAGCGTGTCTAGAGAGTGCTCACCCTCAGTACTGCAGGATGTCTAGAGAGTGATCACCCTCAGTACTGCAGGGTGTCTAGAGAGTGCTCACCTCAGTACTGCAGGGTGTCTAGAGAGTGCTCACCCTCGGTACTGCAGGGTGTCTAGAGAGTGCTCACCCTCAGTAGTGCAGGGTGTCTAGCGAGTGTTCACCCTCTGTACTGCAGCGTGTCTAGAGAGTGCTCACCCTCAGTACTGCAGGGTGTCAAGAGAGTGCTCACCATCAGTACTGCAGGGTGTCTAGAGAGTGCTCACCCTCAGTACTGCAGGATATCTAGAGAGTGCTCACCTCAGTACTGCAGGGTGCCTAGAGAGTGCTCACGCTTAGTACTGCCATTGTCTAGAGAGTGCTCACCTCAGTACTGCAGGGTGTCTAGAGAGTGCTCACCCTCAGTACTGCAGGCTGTCTGCTGAGTACTCACACTCAGTACTGCAGGGTGTCTAGGGAGTGCTCACCTCAGTACTGCAGGGTGTCTAGAGAGTGCTCACCCTCAGTACTGCAGGCTGTCTGCTGAGTACTCACACTCAGTACTGCAGGGTGTCTAGGGAGTGCTCACCTCAGTACTGCAGGGTGTCTAGAGAGTGCTCACCCTCAGTACTGCAGGGTGCCTGCTGAGTACTCACACTCAGTACTGCAGGGTGTCTAGGGAGTGCTCACCCTCAGTACTGCAGGGTGTCTAGAGAGTGCTCACCTCAGTACTGCAGGGTGTATAGAGAGTGCTCACCCTCAATTCTACAGGGTGTCTAGAGAGTGCTCACGCTCAGTACTGCAGGGTGTCTACAGAGTGCTCACCCTCAATTCTACAGGGTGTCTAGAGAGTGCTCACGCTCAGTACTGCAGGGTGTCTAGGGAGTGCTCACCCTCAGTACTGCAGGGTGTCTGCTGAGCACTCACCCTCAGTACTGCAGGGTGTCTAGAGAGTACTTAGCATCAGTACTGTAGGATGTCCAGAGAATGCTCACCCTCAGTACTTCAGGGTGTCTAGAGAGTGCTCACACTCAGTACTGCAGAGTGTCTAGAGAGTGATCACCCTCAGTACTGCAGGGTGTCTAGGGAGTGCTCACCCTCAGTACTGCAGGATGTCTAGAGAGTGCAGACCCTCAGTACTGCAGGGTGTCTAGGGAGTGCTCACCTCAGTGCTGCAGGGTGTCTAGAGAGTGCTCACCCTCAGTACTGCAGGGTGTCTAGAGAGTGCTCACCCTCAGGACTGCAGGGTGTCTAGGGAGTGCTCACCCTCAGTACTGCAGGGTGTCTAGAGAGTGCTCACTCTCAGTACTGCAGCGTGTCTAGAGAGTGCTCACCCTCAGTACTGCAGGGTGTCTAGAGAGTGCTCACCTCAGTACTGCAGGGTGTCTAGAGAGTGCTCACCCTCGGTACTGCAAGGTGTCTAGAGAGTGCTCACCCTCAGTACTGCAGGGTGCCTAGAGAGTGCTCACCCTCAGTACTGCAGGATGTCTAGAGAGTGATCACCCTCAGTACTGCAGGGTGTCTAGAGAGTGCTCACCTCAGTACTGCAGGGTGTCTAGAGAGTGCTCACCCTCGGTACTGCAGGGTGTCTAGAGAGTGCTCACCCTCAGTAGTGCAGGGTGTCTAGTGAGTGCTCACCCTCAGGACTGCAGTGTGTCGAGAGTGTGCTCACGCTCAGTAGTGCAGGGTATCTAGACAGTGCTCACCCTCACTACTGCAGGGTGTCCAGAGAGTGCTCACCCTCAGTACTGCAGGGTGTCTAGCGAGTGTTCACCCTCTGTACTGCAGCGTGTCTAGAGAGTGCTCACCCTCAGTACTGCAGGGTGTCAAGAGAGTGGTCACCGTCAGTACTGCAGGGTGTCTAGAGTGTGCTCACCCTCAGTACTGCCGTTGTCTAGAGAGTGCTCACCCTCAGTACTGCAGGATATGTAGAGAGTGCTCACCTCAGTACTGCAGGGTGCCTAGAGAGTGCTCACACTTAGTACTGCCATTGTCTAGAGAGTGCTCACCTCAGTACTGCAGGGTGTCTAGAGAGTGCTCACCCTCAGTACTGCAGGCTGTCTGCTGAGTACTCACACTCAGTACTGCAGGGTGTCTAGGGAGTGCTCACCTCAGTACTGCAGGGTGTCTAGAGAGTGCTCACCTCAGTACTGCAGGGTGTCTAGAGAGTGCTCACCCTCAGTACTGCAGGGTGTCTAGCGGGTGCTCACCCTCAGGGCTGCAGGATGTCTGGGGAGTGCTCACCCTCAGTACTGCAGGGTGTCTAGAGAGTGCTCACCTCAGTACTGCAGGGTGTATAGAGAGTGCTCACCCTCGGTACTGCAGGGTGTCTAGAGAGTGCTCACGCTCAGTACTGCAGGGTGTCTACAGAGTGCTCACCCTCAATTCTACAGGGTGTCTAGAGAGTGCTCACGCTCAGTACTGCAGGGTGTCTAGGGAGTGCTCACCCTCAGTACTGCAGGGTGTCTGCTGAGCACTCACCCTCAGTACTGCAGGGTGTCTAGAGAGTACGTACCATCAGTACTGTAGGATGTCCAGAGAATGCTCACCCTCAGTACTTCAGGGTGTCTAGAGAGTGCTCACCCTCAGTACTGCAGGGTGTGTATCGGGTGCTCACCCTCAGTACTGCAGGATGTCTAGAGAGTGCAGACCCTCAGTACTGCAGGGTGTCTAGGGAGTGCTCACCTCAGTACTGCAGGGTGTCTAGAGAGTGCTCACCCTCAGTACTGCAGGGTGTCTAGAGAGTGCTCACCCTCAGGACTGCAGGGGTCTAGGGAGTGCTCACCCTCAGTACTGCAGGGTGTCTAGAGAGTGCTCACCTCAGTACTGCAGGGTGTCTAGAGAGTGCTCACCCTCAATTCTACAGGGTGTGTAGAGAGTGCTCATGCTCAGTACTGCACGGTGTCTAGAGAGTGCTCACCCTCAATTCTACAGGGTGTCTAAAGAGTGCTCACCCTCAGTACTGCAGGGTGTCTAGAGAGTGCTCACCTCAGTACTGCAGGGTGTCTAGAGAGTACTCACCCTCAATTCTACAGGGTGTCTAGAGTGTGCTCACCCTCAGTACTGCAGGGTGTCTAGAGAGTGCTCACACTCAGTACTGCAGGGTGTCTAGGGAGTGCTCACCTCAGTACTACAGGGTGTCTAGAGAGTGCTCACCCTCAGTACTGCAGGGTGTCTAGAGAGTGCTCACCCTCAATTCTATAGGGTGTCTAGAGTGTGCTCACCCTCAGTACTGCAGGGTATCCAGAGAGTGCCCACCCTCAGTACTTCAGGGTGTCCAGAGGGTGCTTACGCTCAGTACTGCAGGATGTCTAGAGAGTGCTCACCCTCACTACTGCAGGGTTTCTAGAGTGTGCTGACCCTCAGTACTGCAGGGTGCCTAGAGAGTACTGACCCTCAGTACTGCAGGGTGTCTAGGGAGTGCTCAACGCAGTACTGCAGGGTGTCTAGAGAGTGCTCTCCCTCAGTACTGCAGGATGTCCAGAGAGTGCTCACCCTCACTACTGCAGGGTGTCTAGGGAATGCTCACACTCAGTACTGCAGTGTGTCTAGAGAGTGCTCACCCTCACTACTGCAGGGTGTCTAGCGAGTGCTCACACTCAGTACTGCAGGGTGTCTAGAGAGTGCTCACCCTCACTACTGCAGGGTGTCTAGAGAGTGCTCACACTGACTACTGCAGGGTGTCTAGAGAGTACTCACCCTCAGTACTGCAGGGGGTCTAGGGAGTACTTACTATCAGTACTGTAGGATGTCCAGAGAGTGCTCACCCTCAGTACTTCAGGGTGTCTAGAGAGTGCTCACCCTCAGTACTGCAGGGTGTCTAGAGAGTACTTACCATCACTACTGTAGGATATCTATAGAGTGGTCACCCTCAGTACTGCAGGGTGTCTAGATAGTGCTCACCCTCAGTACTGCACGGTGTCTAGTGAGTGCTCACCCTCAGTACTGCAGGGTGTCTAGAGATTGCTCACTCTCAGTACTGCAGGGTATCTACAGAGTGCTCGCCCTCAGTACTGCAGGGTGTCTAGGGAGTGCTCACCCTCAGTACTGCAGGGTGTCTAGAGAGTGCTCACATCAGTACTGCAGGTTGTCTAGAGAGTGCTCACCCTCAATTCTACAGGTTGTCTACAGAGTGCTCACCCTCAGTACTGCAGGGTGTCTAGAGAGTGCTCACCCTCTGTTCTACAGGTTGTCTAGTATGTGGTCACCCTCAGTACAGCAGGGTGTCTACAGAGTGCTCAACTCAGTACTGCAGGGTGTCTAGAGAGTGCACACCCACAATTCTACAGGGTGTCTAGAGAGTGCTCACCCTCAGTACTGCAGGGTGTCTAGAGAGTGCTCACCCTCAGTACTGCAGGGTGTCTAGTGAGTGCTCACACTCAGTACTGCAGGGTATCTGGAGAGTGCTCAACCTCACTACTGCAGGGTGTGTACCGAGTGCTCACCCTCGGTACTGCAGGGTGTCTAGAGAAAGCTCACCCTCAGTACTGCAGGATGTCTAGAGAGTGTTCACGCTCAGTACTGCAGGGTGTCTAGAGAGTGCTCATCCTCAGTACTGCAGGGTGCCTAGAGAGTGCTCACCTCAGTACGGCAGGGTGTCTAGAGTGTGCTCAGCTCAATTTTACAGGGTGTCTAAAGAGTGCTCACCCTCAGTACTGCAGGGTGTCTAGAGAGTGCTCACCCTCAATTCTACAGGGTGTCTAGAGAGTGCTCACCCTCAGTACTTCAGGGAGCCTAGAGAGTGCTCACCTCAGTACTGCAGGGTGTGTAGAGAGTGCTCACCCTCAATCCTACAGGGTGTCTAGAGATTGCTCACCCTCAGTACTGCACGGTGTCTAGAGAGTACTCACCTTCAGTACTGCAGGGTGTCTAGTGAGTGCTCAGACTCAGTACTGCAGGCTGTCTAGAGATGCTCAACCTCACTAATGCAGAGTGTGTAGAGACTGCTCACCCTCGGTACTGCAGGGTGTCTAGAGAGCGCTCACCCTTAGTACTGCAGGGTGTCTAGTGAGTGCTCAACCTCACTACTGCATGGTGTCTAGAGAGTGCTCACCCTCGGTACTGCAGGGTGTCTAGAGAAGGCTCACCCTCGGTACTGCAGGGTGTCTAGAGAGTGCTCACCCTCGGTACTACAGGGTGTCTAGAGAGTGCTCACCCTCTGTACTGCAGGGTGTCTAGAGAGTGCTCACCCTCGGTACTGCAGGGTGTCTAGAGCGTGCTCACCCTGAGTACTGCAGGGTGTCTAGAGAGAACTCACCTTCAGTACTGCAGGGTGTCTAGAGAGTACTTACCATCAGTAATGTAGGATGTCCAGAGAGTGCTTTACCCTCAGTACTTCAGGGTGTCTAGAGAGTGCTCACACTCAGTACTGCAGGCTGTCTAGAGAGTGCTCACCCTCAGTACTGCAGGGTGTCTAGAGAGTACTTACCATCACTACTGTAGGATATCTATAGAGTGCTCACCCTCAGTACTGCAGGGTGTCCAGAGAGTGCTCACCTCAGTACTGCAGGTTGTCTAGAGAGTGCTCACCCTCAGTACTGCAGGGTGTCCAGAGAGTGCTCACGTCTGTACTGCAGGTTGTCTAGAGAGTGCTCACCCTCAATTCTACAGGGTGTCTAGAGTGTGCTCATCCTCAGTACTGCAGGGAGCCTACAGAGTGCTCACCTAAGACCTGCAGGGTGTCTAGAGAGTGCTCACCCTCAATCCTACAGAGTGTCTACAGAGTGGTCACCCTCAGTACTGCAGAGTATCTAGAGAGTACTCACCCTCAGTACTGCAGGGTGTCTAGTGAGTGCTCACACTCAGTACTGCAGGATGTCTAGAGAGTACTCAACCTCACTACTGCATGGTGTGTAGACAGTGCTCACCCTCGGTACTGCAGGGTGTCTAGAGAATGCTCACCCTCAGTACTGCAGGGTGTCTAGAGTGTGCTCACCCTCAGTATTGCAGGGTGTCTAGAGAGTGCTCAACCTCACTACTTCATGGTGTCTAGAGAGTACTCACCGTCGGTACTGCAGGGTATCTAGAGAGTGCTCACCCTCGGTACTGCAGCGTGTCTAGGGAGTGCTCACCCTCAGTACTGCAGGGTGTCTAGAGAGTGCTCAACCTCACTACTGCAGGGTGTCTGGATAGTGCTCACCCTTAGTACTGCCGTTGTCTAGAGAGTGCTCACCCTCAGTACTGCAGGGTGTCTAGAGAGTGCTCACCCTCAGTACTGCAGGGTGTCTAGAGAATGCTCACCCTCAGTACGGCAGGGTGTCTAGATATGCTCACGCTCAGTACTGCAGGGTGTCTAAAGAGTGCTCACCTTCAGTACTGCAGGGTGTCTAGAGAGTGCTCACCTCAGTACTGCAGGATCTCTAGAGAGTGCTCACCTTCAGTACTGCAGGGTGTCTAGAGAGGGCTCACCCTCAGTCCTGCAGGGTGTCTAGAGAGTGCTCACGCTCAATTCTACAGTGTGTCTAGAGAGTGCTCACCCTCAGTATGCAGGGTGTCTAGAGAGTACTCACCCTCAGTACTGCAGGGTGTCTAGTGAGGGCTCACACTCAGTACTGCAGGGTGTCTAGAGAGTGCTCACCCTCAATTCTACAGGGTGTCTAGAGTGTGCTCACCGCAGTACTGCAGGGTGTCTAGAGAGTACTCACACTCAGTACTGCAGGGTGTCTAGGGAGTGCTCACACTCAATCCTACAGGGTGTCTAGAGAGTGGTCACCCTCAGTACTGCAGGGTGTCGAGAGAGTGCTCACACTCAATCCTACAGGGTGTCTAGTGAGTGCTCACACTCAATCGTACAGGGTGTCTAGTGAGTGCTCATACTCAGTACTGCAGGGTGTCTAGAGAGTGCTCACCCTCAATTCTACAGGGTGTCTAGATTGTGCTCACCGCGGTACTGCAGGGTGTCTAGAGAGTACTCACACTCAGTACTGCAGGGTGTCTAGTAAGTGCTCACACTCAATCCTACAGGGTGTCTAGAGAGTGCTCACCCTCAGTACTGCAGGGTGTCGAGAGAGTGCTCAACCTCAGTACTGCAGGGTATCCAGAGAGTGCTCACCGTGAGTACTGCAGGGTGTGTAGCAGGTCTTCAACCTCAGTACTGCAGGGTGGCTAGAGGGTGCTCACCCTCAGTACTGCAGGGTGTCTAGAGAGTGCTCACCCTCAGTACTGCAGCGTGTCTAGAGAGTGCTCTCTCTCAGTACTGCAGGGTGTCTAGAGAGTGCTCACCTCAATAGTGCAGGGTGTCTAGAGAGTGCTACCCTCAGTACGGCAGGGTGTCTAGAGAGTGCTCACCTCAGTACTGCAAGGTGTCTAGAGAGTGCTCATCCTCAGTACTGCAGGGTGTCTAGAGAGTGCTCTCTCTCATTACTGCAGGGTGTCTAGAGAGTGCTCACCTCAATAGTGCAGGGTGTCTAGAGAGTGCTCACCCTCAGTACTGCAGGGTGTCTAGAGAGTGCTTACCCTCAGTACTGCAGGGTGTCTAGAGAGTGCTCACCTCACTACTGCAGGGTGTGTAGAAGGTGCTCACCCTGAGTACTGCATGGTGTCTAGATAGAGCTCACCCTCAGTACTGCAGGGTGTCTAGAGAGTGCTCACATAAATACTGCAGGGTGTCTAGTGAGTGCTCACCATCAGTACTGCAGGGTGTCTAGAGAGTGCTCACCCTCAGTACTGCTGGGTGTCTAGAGATTGCTCACCTCACTACTGCAGGGTGTGTAGAAGGTGCTCACCCTGAGTACTGCATGGTGTCTAGAGAGTGCTCACCCTCAGTACTGCAGGGTGTCTAGAGAGTGCTCACATCAGCACTACAGGGTGTCTAGAGAGTGCTCACCCTCAGTACTGCAGGGTGTCTAGAGGGTGTTCACCCTCAGTACGGCAGGGTGTCTAGAGGTGCTCACCTCAGTACTGCAGGGTGTCTAGAGAGTGCTTACCCTCAATTCTACAGGGTGTCTAGAGAGTGCTCACCCTCAGTACTGCAGGGTGTCTAGAGAGTGCTCACCCTCAATTCTACAGGGTGTCTAGAGTGTGCTCACCCTCAGTACTGCAGGGTGTCTAGAGAGTGCTCACCCTCAGTACTGCAGGGTGTCTAGAGAGTGCTCATCCTCAGTACTGCATCGTGTCTAGAGAGTACTCATCCTCAGTACTGCAGGGTGTCTAGAGAGTGCTCACCCTCAGTACTGCGTGGTGTCTAGAGAGTGCTCACCCTCAGTACTGCAGGGTGTCTAGAGAGTGCTCACATCAGCACTACAGGGTGTCTAGAGAGTGCTCACCCTCAGTACTGCAGGGTGTCTAGAGGGTGCTCACCCTCAGTACGGCAGGGTGTCTAGAGGTGCTCACCTCACTACTGCAGGGTGTCTAGAGAGTGCTCACCCTCAGTACTGCAGGGTGTCTAGAGAGTGCTCACCTCAGTCCTGCAGGGTGTCTAGAGAGTGCTCACCCTCAGTACTGCAGGGTGTCTAGAGAGGGCTCACCCTCAGTACTGCAGCGTGTCTAGAGAGTGCTCACCTCAGTACTGCAGGGGGTCTAGAGAGTGCTCACCCTCAGTACTGCAGGGTGTCTAGTGAGGGCTCACACTCAGTACTGCAGGGTGTCTAGAGAGTGCTCACCCTCAATTCTACAGGGTGTCTAGAGTGTGCTCACCGCAGTACTGCAGGGTGTCTAGAGAATACTCACACTCAGTACTGCAGGGTGTCTAGGGAGTGCTCACACTCAATCCTACAGGGTGTCTAGAGAGTGGTCACCCTCAGTACTGCAGGGTGTCGAGAGAGTACTCACACTCAATCCTACAGGGTGTCTAGTGAGTGCTCACACTCAATCGTACAGGGTGTCTAGTGAGTGCTCATACTCAGTACTGCAGGGTGTCTAGAGAGTGCTCACCCTCAATTCTACAGGGTGTCTAGATTGTGCTCACCGCGGTACTGCAGGGTGTCTAGAGAGTACTCACACTCAGTACTGCAGGGTGTCTAGTAAGTGCTCACACTCAATCCTACAGGGTGTCTAGAGAGTGCTCACCCTCAGTACTGCAGGGTGTCGAGAGAGTGCTCAACCTCAGTACTGCAGGGTATCCAGAGAGTGCTCACCGTGAGTACTGCAGGGTGTGTAGCAGGTCTTCAACCTCAGTACTGCAGGGTGGCTAGAGGGTGCTCACCCTCAGTACTGCAGGGTGTCTAGAGAGTGCTCATCCTCAGTTGTGCAGGGTGTTTAGAGAGTGCTCTCTCTCAGTCCTGCAGGGTGTCTAGAGAGTGCTCACCCTCAGTACTGCAGCGTGTCTAGAGAGTGCTCTCTCTCAGTACTGCAGGGTGTCTAGAGAGTGCTCACCTCAATAGTGCAGGGTGTCTAGAGAGTGCTCACCCTCAGTACTGCAGGGTGTCTAGAGAGTGCTTACCCTCAGTACTGCAGGGTGTCTAGAGAGTGCTCACCTCACTACTGCAGGGTGTGTAGAAGGTGCTCACCCTGAGTACTGCATGGTGTCTAGATAGAGCTCACCCTCAGTACTGCAGGGTGTCTAGAGAGTGCTCACATAAATACTGCAGGGTGTCTAGTGAGTGCTCACCATCAGTACTGCAGGGTGTCTAGAGAGTGCTCACCCTCAGTACTGCTGGGTGTCTAGAGATTGCTCACCTCACTACTGCAGGGTGTGTAGAAGGTGCTCACCCTGAGTACTGCATGGTGTCTAGAGAGTGCTCACCCTCAGTACTGCAGGGTGTCTAGAGAGTGCTCACATCAGCACTACAGGGTGTCTAGAGAGTGCTCACCCTCAGTACTGCAGGGTGTCTAGAGGGTGTTCACCCTCAGTACGGCAGGGTGTCTAGAGGTGCTCACCTCAGTACTGCAGGGTGTCTAGAGAGTGCTTACCCTCAATTCTACAGGGTGTCTAGAGAGTGCTCACCCTCAGTACTGCAGGGTGTCTAGAGAGTGCTCACCCTCAATTCTACAGGGTGTCTAGAGTGTGCTCACCCTCAGTACTGCAGGGTGTCTAGAGAGTGCTCACCCTCAGTACTGCAGGGTGTCTAGAGAGTGCTCATCCTCAGTACTGCATCGTGTCTAGAGAGTACTCATCCTCAGTACTGCAGGGTGTCTAGAGAGTGCTCACCCTCAGTACTGCGTGGTGTCTAGAGAGTGCTCACCCTCAGTACTGCAGGGTGTCTAGAGAGTGCTCACATCAGCACTACAGGGTGTCTAGAGAGTGCTCACCCTCAGTACTGCAGGGTGTCTAGAGGGTGCTCACCCTCAGTACGGCAGGGTGTCTAGAGGTGCTCACCTCACTACTGCAGGGTGTCTAGAGAGTGCTTACCCTCAGTACTGCAGGGTGTCTAGAGAGTGCTCACCTCAGTACTGCAGGGTGTCTAGAGAGTGCTCACCCTCAGTACTGCAGGGTGTCTAGAGAGGGCTCACCCTCAGTACTGCAGCGTGTCTAGAGAGTGCTCACCTCAGTACTGCAGGGGGTCTAGAGTGTGCTCACCCTCAGTACTGCAGCGTGTCTAGAGAGTGCTCACCATCAGTACTGCAGGGTGTCTAGAGAGGGTTAGCCTCAGTACTGCAGGGTGTCTAGAGAGTAATCACCCTCAATTCTACAGGGTGTCTAGAGAGTGCTCATCCTCAGTACTACAGGGCGTCTAGAGAGTGCTCACCCTCAATTCTACAGGGTGTCTAGAGTGTGCTCACCGCAGTACTGCAGGGTGTCTAGAGAGTACTCACACTCAGTACTGCAGGGTGTCTAGGGAGTGCTCACACTCAATCCTACAGGGTGTCTAGAGAGTGGTCACCCTCAGTACTGCAGGGTGTCGAGAGAGTGCTCACACTCAATCCTACAGGGTGTCTAGTGAGTGCTCACACTGAATCGTACAGGGTGTCTAGTGAGTGCTCATACTCAGTACTGCAGGGTGTCTAGAGAGTGCTCACCCTCAATTCTACAGGGTGTCTAGATTGTGCTCACCGCGGTACTGCAGGGTGTCTAGAGAGTACTCACACTCAGTACTGCAGGGTGTCTAGTAAGTGCTCACACTCAATCCTACAGGGTGTCTAGAGAGTGCTCACCCTCAGTACTGCAGGGTGTCGAGAGAGTGCTCAACCTCAGTACTGCAGGGTATCCAGAGAGTGCTCACCGTGAGTACTGCAGGGTGTGTAGCAGGTCTTCAACCTCAGTACTGCAGGGTGGCTAGAGGGTTCTCACCCTCAGTACTACAGGGTGTCTAGAGAGTGCTCACCCTCAGTACTGCAGCGTGTCTAGAGAGTGCTCTCTCTCAGTACTGCAGGGTGTCTAGAGAGTGCTCACCTCAATAGTGCAGGGTGTCTAGAGAGTGCTACCCTCAGTACTGCAGGGTGTCTAGAGAGTGCTCACCTCACTACTGCAGGGTGTCTAGAGAGTGCTCATCCTCAGTACTGCAGGGTGTCTAGAGAGTGCTCTCTCTCAGTACTGCAGGGTGTCTAGAGAGTGCTCACCTCAATAGTGCAGGGTGTCTAGAGAGTGCTCACCCTCAGTACTGCAGGGTGTCTAGAGAGTGCTTACCCTCAGTACTGCAGGGTGTCTAGAGAGTGCTCACCTCACTACTGCAGGGTGTGTAGAAGGTGCTCACCCTGAGTACTGCATGGTGTCTAGATAGAGCTCACCCTCAGTACTGCAGGGTGTCTAGAGAGTGCTCACATAAATACTGCAGGGTGTCTAGTGAGTGCTCACCATCAGTACTGCAGGGTGTCTAGAGAGTGCTCACCCTCAGTACTGCTGGGTGTCTAGAGATTGCTCACCTCACTACTGCAGGGTGTGTAGAAGGTGCTCACCCTGAGTACTGCATGGTGTCTAGAGAGTGCTCACCCTCAGTACTGCAGGGTGTCTAGAGAGTGCTCACATCAGCACTACAGGGTGTCTAGAGAGTGCTCACCCTCAGTACTGCAGGGTGTCTAGAGGGTGTTCACCCTCAGTACGGCAGGGTGTCTAGAGGTGCTCACCTCAGTACTGCAGGGTGTCTAGAGAGTGCTTACCCTCAATTCTACAGGGTGTCTAGAGAGTGCTCACCCTCAGTACTGCAGGGTGTCTAGAGAGTGCTCACCCTCAATTCTACAGGGTGTCTAGAGTGTGCTCACCCTCAGTACTGCAGGGTGTCTAGAGAGTGCTCACCCTCAGTACTGCAGGGTGTCTAGAGAGTGCTCATCCTCAGTACTGCATCGTGTCTAGAGAGTACTCATCCTCAGTACTGCAGGGTGTCTAGAGAGTGCTCACCCTCAGTACTGCGTGGTGTCTAGAGAGTGCTCACCCTCAGTACTGCAGGGTGTCTAGAGAGTGCTCACCTCAGTACTGCAGGGGGTCTAGAGAGTGCTCACCCTCAGTACTGCAGGGTGTCTAGAGGGTGTTCACCCTCAGTACGGCAGGGTGTCTAGAGGTGCTCACCTCAGTACTGCAGGGTGTCTAGAGAGTGCTTACCCTCAATTCTACAGGGTGTCTAGAGAGTGCTCACCCTCAGTACTGCAGGGTGTCTAGAGAGTGCTCACCCTCAATTCTACAGGGTGTCTAGAGTGTGCTCACCCTCAGTACTGCAGGGTGTCTAGAGAGTGCTCACCCTCAGTACTGCAGGGTGTCTAGAGAGTGCTCATCCTCAGTACTGCATCGTGTCTAGAGAGTACTCATCCTCAGTCCTGCAGGGTGTCTAGAGAGTGCTCACCCTCAGTACTGCAGGGTGTCTAGAGAGGGCTCACCCTCAGTACTGCAGCGTGTCTAGAGAGTGCTCACCTCAGTACTGCAGGGGGTCTAGAGAGTGCTCACCCTCAGTACTGCAGGGTGTCTAGTGAGGGCTCACACTCAGTACTGCAGGGTGTCTAGAGAGTGCTCACCCTCAATTCTACAGGGTGTCTAGAGTGTGCTCACCGCAGTACTGCAGGGTGTCTAGAGAATACTCACACTCAGTACTGCAGGGTGTCTAGGGAGTGCTCACACTCAATCCTACAGGGTGTCTAGAGAGTGGTCACCCTCAGTACTGCAGGGTGTCGAGAGAGTACTCACACTCAATCCTACAGGGTGTCTAGTGAGTGCTCACACTCAATCGTACAGGGTGTCTAGTGAGTGCTCATACTCAGTACTGCAGGGTGTCTAGAGAGTGCTCACCCTCAATTCTACAGGGTGTCTAGATTGTGCTCACCGCGGTACTGCAGGGTGTCTAGAGAGTACTCACACTCAGTACTGCAGGGTGTCTAGTAAGTGCTCACACTCAATCCTACAGGGTGTCTAGAGAGTGCTCACCCTCAGTACTGCAGGGTGTCGAGAGAGTGCTCAACCTCAGTACTGCAGGGTATCCAGAGAGTGCTCACCGTGAGTACTGCAGGGTGTGTAGCAGGTCTTCAACCTCAGTACTGCAGGGTGGCTAGAGGGTGCTCACCCTCAGTACTGCAGGGTGTCTAGAGAGTGCTCATCCTCAGTTGTGCAGGGTGTTTAGAGAGTGCTCTCTCTCAGTCCTGCAGGGTGTCTAGAGAGTGCTCACCCTCAGTACTGCAGCGTGTCTAGAGAGTGCTCTCTCTCAGTACTGCAGGGTGTCTAGAGAGTGCTCACCTCAATAGTGCAGGGTGTCTAGAGAGTGCTCACCCTCAGTACTGCAGGGTGTCTAGAGAGTGCTTACCCTCAGTACTGCAGGGTGTCTAGAGAGTGCTCACCTCACTACTGCAGGGTGTGTAGAAGGTGCTCACCCTGAGTACTGCATGGTGTCTAGATAGAGCTCACCCTCAGTACTGCAGGGTGTCTAGAGAGTGCTCACATAAATACTGCAGGGTGTCTAGTGAGTGCTCACCATCAGTACTGCAGGGTGTCTAGAGAGTGCTCACCCTCAGTACTGCTGGGTGTCTAGAGATTGCTCACCTCACTACTGCAGGGTGTGTAGAAGGTGCTCACCCTGAGTACTGCATGGTGTCTAGAGAGTGCTCACCCTCAGTACTGCAGGGTGTCTAGAGAGTGCTCACATCAGCACTACAGGGTGTCTAGAGAGTGCTCACCCTCAGTACTGCAGGGTGTCTAGAGGGTGTTCACCCTCAGTACGGCAGGGTGTCTAGAGGTGCTCACCTCAGTACTGCAGGGTGTCTAGAGAGTGCTTACCCTCAATTCTACAGGGTGTCTAGAGAGTGCTCACCCTCAGTACTGCAGGGTGTCTAGAGAGTGCTCACCCTCAATTCTACAGGGTGTCTAGAGTGTGCTCACCCTCAGTACTGCAGGGTGTCTAGAGAGTGCTCACCCTCAGTACTGCAGGGTGTCTAGAGAGTGCTCATCCTCAGTACTGCATCGTGTCTAGAGAGTACTCATCCTCAGTACTGCAGGGTGTCTAGAGAGTGCTCACCCTCAGTACTGCGTGGTGTCTAGAGAGTGCTCACCCTCAGTACTGCAGGGTGTCTAGAGAGTGCTCACATCAGCACTACAGGGTGTCTAGAGAGTGCTCACCCTCAGTACTGCAGGGTGTCTAGAGGGTGCTCACCCTCAGTACGGCAGGGTGTCTAGAGGTGCTCACCTCACTACTGCAGGGTGTCTAGAGAGTGCTTACCCTCAGTACTGCAGGGTGTCTAGAGAGTGCTCACCTCAGTACTGCAGGGTGTCTAGAGAGTGCTCACCCTCAGTACTGCAGGGTGTCTAGAGAGGGCTCACCCTCAGTACTGCAGCGTGTCTAGAGAGTGCTCACCTCAGTACTGCAGGGGGTCTAGAGTGTGCTCACCCTCAGTACTGCAGCGTGTCTAGAGAGTGCTCACCATCAGTACTGCAGGGTGTCTAGAGAGGGTTAGCCTCAGTACTGCAGGGTGTCTAGAGAGTAATCACCCTCAATTCTACAGGGTGTCTAGAGAGTGCTCATCCTCAGTACTACAGGGCGTCTAGAGAGTGCTCACCCTCAATTCTACAGGGTGTCTAGAGTGTGCTCACCGCAGTACTGCAGGGTGTCTAGAGAGTACTCACACTCAGTACTGCAGGGTGTCTAGGGAGTGCTCACACTCAATCCTACAGGGTGTCTAGAGAGTGGTCACCCTCAGTACTGCAGGGTGTCGAGAGAGTGCTCACACTCAATCCTACAGGGTGTCTAGTGAGTGCTCACACTGAATCGTACAGGGTGTCTAGTGAGTGCTCATACTCAGTACTGCAGGGTGTCTAGAGAGTGCTCACCCTCAATTCTACAGGGTGTCTAGATTGTGCTCACCGCGGTACTGCAGGGTGTCTAGAGAGTACTCACACTCAGTACTGCAGGGTGTCTAGTAAGTGCTCACACTCAATCCTACAGGGTGTCTAGAGAGTGCTCACCCTCAGTACTGCAGGGTGTCGAGAGAGTGCTCAACCTCAGTACTGCAGGGTATCCAGAGAGTGCTCACCGTGAGTACTGCAGGGTGTGTAGCAGGTCTTCAACCTCAGTACTGCAGGGTGGCTAGAGGGTTCTCACCCTCAGTACTACAGGGTGTCTAGAGAGTGCTCACCCTCAGTACTGCAGCGTGTCTAGAGAGTGCTCTCTCTCAGTACTGCAGGGTGTCTAGAGAGTGCTCACCTCAATAGTGCAGGGTGTCTAGAGAGTGCTACCCTCAGTACTGCAGGGTGTCTAGAGAGTGCTCACCTCACTACTGCAGGGTGTCTAGAGAGTGCTCATCCTCAGTACTGCAGGGTGTCTAGAGAGTGCTCTCTCTCAGTACTGCAGGGTGTCTAGAGAGTGCTCACCTCAATAGTGCAGGGTGTCTAGAGAGTGCTCACCCTCAGTACTGCAGGGTGTCTAGAGAGTGCTTACCCTCAGTACTGCAGGGTGTCTAGAGAGTGCTCACCTCACTACTGCAGGGTGTGTAGAAGGTGCTCACCCTGAGTACTGCATGGTGTCTAGATAGAGCTCACCCTCAGTACTGCAGGGTGTCTAGAGAGTGCTCACATAAATACTGCAGGGTGTCTAGTGAGTGCTCACCATCAGTACTGCAGGGTGTCTAGAGAGTGCTCACCCTCAGTACTGCTGGGTGTCTAGAGATTGCTCACCTCACTACTGCAGGGTGTGTAGAAGGTGCTCACCCTGAGTACTGCATGGTGTCTAGAGAGTGCTCACCCTCAGTACTGCAGGGTGTCTAGAGAGTGCTCACATCAGCACTACAGGGTGTCTAGAGAGTGCTCACCCTCAGTACTGCAGGGTGTCTAGAGGTTGTTCACCCTCAGTACGGCAGGGTGTCTAGAGGTGCTCACCTCAGTACTGCAGGGTGTCTAGAGAGTGCTTACCCTCAATTCTACAGGGTGTCTAGAGAGTGCTCACCCTCAGTACTGCAGGGTGTCTAGAGAGTGCTCACCCTCAATTCTACAGGGTGTCTAGAGTGTGCTCACCCTCAGTACTGCAGGGTGTCTAGAGAGTGCTCACCCTCAGTACTGCAGGGTGTCTAGAGAGTGCTCATCCTCAGTACTGCATCGTGTCTAGAGAGTACTCATCCTCAGTACTGCAGGGTGTCTAGAGAGTGCTCACCCTCAGTACTGCGTGGTGTCTAGAGAGTGCTCACCCTCAGTACTGCAGGGTGTCTAGAGAGTGCTCACATCAGCACTACAGGGTGTCTAGAGAGTGCTCACCCTCAGTACTGCAGGGTGTCTAGAGGGTGCTCACCCTCAGTACGGCAGGGTGTCTAGAGGTGCTCACCTCACTACTGCAGGGTGTCTAGAGAGTGCTCACCCTCAGTACTGCAGGGTGTCTAGAGAGTGCTCACCTCAGTCCTGCAGGGTGTCTAGAGAGTGCTCACCCTCAGTACTGCAGGGTGTCTAGAGAGGGCTCACCCTCAGTACTGCAGCGTGTCTAGAGAGTGCTCACCTCAGTACTGCAGGGGGTCTAGAGAGTGCTCACCCTCAGTACTGCAGGGTGTCTAGTGAGGGCTCACACTCAGTACTGCAGGGTGTCTAGAGAGTGCTCACCCTCAATTCTACAGGGTGTCTAGAGTGTGCTCACCGCAGTACTGCAGGGTGTCTAGAGAGTGCTCACACTCAATCCTACAGGGTGTCTAGTGAGTGCTCACACTCAATCGTACAGGGTGTCTAGTGAGTGCTCATACTCAGTACTGCAGGGTGTCGAGAGAGTGCTCACCCTCAATTCTACAGGGTGTCTAGATTGTGCTCACCGCGGTACTGCAGGGTGTCTAGAGAGTACTCACACTCAGTACTGCAGGGTGTCTAGTAAGTGCTCACACTCAATCCTACAGGGTGTCTAGAGAGTGCTCACCCTCAGTACTGCAGGGTGTCGAGAGAGTGCTCAACCTCAGTACTGCAGGGTATCCAGAGAGTGCTCACCGTGAGTACTGCAGGGTGTGTAGCAGGTCTTCAACCTCAGTACTGCAGGGTGGCTAGAGGGTGCTCACCCTCAGTACTGCAGGGTGTCTAGAGAGTGCTCATCCTCAGTTGTGCAGGGTGTTTAGAGAGTGCTCTCTCTCAGTCCTGCAGGGTGTCTAGAGAGTGCTCACCCTCAGTACTGCAGCGTGTCTAGAGAGTGCTCTCTCTCAGTACTGCAGGGTGTCTAGAGAGTGCTCACTTCAATAGTGCAGGGTGTCTAGAGAGTGCTCACCCTGAGTACTGCATGGTGTCTAGATAGAGCTCACCCTCAGTACTGCAGGGTGTCTAGAGAGTGCTCACATAAATACTGCAGGGTGTCTAGTGAGTGCTCACCATCAGTACTGCAGGGTGTCTAGAGAGTGCTCACCCTCAGTACTGCTGGGTGTCTAGAGATTGCTCACCTCACTACTGCAGGGTGTGTAGAAGGTGCTCACCCTGAGTACTGCATGGTGTCTAGAGAGTGCTCACCCTCAGTACTGCAGGGTGTCTAGAGAGTGCTCACATCAGCACTACAGGGTGTCTAGAGAGTGCTCACCCTCAGTACTGCAGGGTGTCTAGAGGGTGTTCACCCTCAGTACGGCAGGGTGTCTAGAGAGTGCTTACCCTCAATTCTACAGGGTGTCTAGAGAGTGCTCACCCTCAGTACTGCAGGGTGTCTAGAGAGTGCTCACCCTCAATTCT
Organism: Megascapheus bottae; assembly: GCF_031878675.1. Lineage (NCBI taxonomy): Eukaryota > Metazoa > Chordata > Mammalia > Rodentia > Geomyidae > Megascapheus > Megascapheus bottae. The sequence continues at coordinate 66,791,628 of NC_143518.1, forward strand.
ACAGGGTGTCTAGAGTGTGCTCACCCTCAGTACTGCAGGGTGTCTAGAGAGTGCTCACCCTCAGTACTGCAGGGTGTCTAGAGAGTGCTCATCCTCAGTACTGCATCGTGTCTAGAGAGTACTCATCCTCAGTACTGCAGGGTGTCTAGAGAGTGCTCACCCTCAGTACTGCGTGGTGTCTAGAGAGTGCTCACCCTCAGTACTGCAGGGTGTCTAGAGAGTGCTCACATCAGCACTACAGGGTGTCTAGAGAGTGCTCACCCTCAGTACTGCAGGGTGTCTAGAGGGTGCTCACCCTCAGTACGGCAGGGTGTCTAGAGGTGCTCACCTCACTACTGCAGGGTGTCTAGAGAGTGCTTACCCTCAGTACTGCAGGGTGTCTAGAGAGTGCTCACCTCAGTACTGCAGGGTGTCTAGAGAGTGCTCACCCTCAGTACTGCAGGGTGTCTAGAGAGGGCTCACCCTCAGTACTGCAGCGTGTCTAGAGAGTGCTCACCTCAGTACTGCAGGGGGTCTAGAGAGTGCTCACCCTCAGTACTGCAGCGTGTCTAGAGAGTGCTCACCATCAGTACTGCAGGGTGTCTAGAGAGGGTTCGCCTCAGTACTGCAGGGTGTCTAGAGAGTAATCACCCTCAATTCTACAGGGTGTCTAGAGAGTGCTCATCCTCAGTACTACAGGGCGTCTAGAGAGTGCTCACACTCAATACTGCAGGGTGTCTAGTGAGTGCTCACACTCAATCCTACAGGGTGTCCAGAGAGTGCTCACCCTGAGTACTGCAGGGTGTCTAGAGAGTGCTCACCCTCAGTACTGCGTGGTGTCTAGAGAGTGCTCACCCTCAGTACTGCAGGGTGTCTAGAGAGTGCTCACCCTCAGTACTGCAGGGTGTCTAAAGAGTGTTCATCCTCAGTACTGCAGGGTGTCTAGAGAGTGCTCTCTCTCAGTACTGCAGGGTGTCTAGAGAATGTTCACCCTCAGTACTGCTGGATGTCTAGAGAGTGCTCACCCTCAGTACTGCATGGTGTCTAGAGAATGTTCACCCTCAGTACTGCTGGATGTCTGGAGAGTGCTCACCCTCAGTACTGCAGGGTGTCTAGGGAGTGCTCACCCTCAGTACTGCAGTGTGTGTAGCGGGTGCTCACCCTCAGTACTGCAGGGTGTCTAGAGAGTGCTCACCGTCAGTACTGCATGGTGTGTAGAGAGTGCTCACCCTCAGTGCTGCAGGGTGTCTAGAGAGTGCTCACCTCAGTACTGCAGAGTGTCTAGTGGGTGCTCACCTCAGTACTGCAGGGTGTCTAGAGAGTGCTCACCCTCAGTACTGCAGGTGTCTAGAGAGTGCTCACCCTCAGTACTGCAGGGTTTCGAGAGAGCGCTCAACCTCAGTACTGCAGGGTGTCCAGAGAGTGCTCACCCTCAGTACTGCAGGGTGTCTAGAGAGTACTCACCCTCAGCACTGCAGGGTGTGTAGAAGGTGTTCATTCTCAGTACTGCAGGGTGTGTAGAGAGTGCTCACCCTCAGCACTGCAGGGTGTGTAGTGAGTGCTCACACTTAGTACTGCAGGGTGTCTGGTGCGTGCTCACCCTCAGTACTGCAGGGTGTCTAGAGAGTGCTCACCCTCAGTACTGCAGGGTGTCTAGAGAGTGCTCACCTTCAGTACTGCAGGGTGTCGAGAGAGTACTCACCCTCAGCACTGCAGGGTGTGTAGTGAGTGCTCACACTCAGTACTGCAGGGTGTTTAGAGAGTACTTACCCTCAATAGTGCAGGGTGTCTAGAGAGTGCTCACCCTCAGTACTTCAGGGTGTCTAGAGAGTGCTCATCCTCAGTACTGCAGGGTGTCTAGAGAGGGCTCACCCTCAGTACTGCAGGGTGTCTAGAGAGTACTCACCCTCAGCACTGCAGGGTGTGTAGTGAGTGCTCACACTCAGTACTGCAGGGTGTCTAGAGAGTGCTTACCCTCAATAGTGCAGGGTGTCTAGAGAGTGCTCACCCTCAGTACTGCAGGGTGTCTAGAGAGTGCTCGCCCTCAATACTGCAGGGTTTCTAGAGAGTGCTCATCCTCAGTACTGCGGGTGTCGAGAGTGTGCTCATCCTCAGTACTGCAGGGTGTGTAGAAGGTCTTCACCCTCAGTACTGCGGGGTGTCCAGAGAGTGCTCACCCTCAGTACTGCAGGGTGGCTAGAGGGTGCTCACCCTCAGTACTGCAGGGTGTCTAGAGAGATTTCAGCTCAGTACTGCATGGTGTCTAGAGAGTGCTCAACCGCAGTACTGCAGGGTGTCTAGAGAGTGCTCAACCTCAGTACTGCAGGGTGTCTAGAGAGTGCTCACCCTCAGTACTGTAGGGTGTCTAGAGTGCTCACCCTCAGTACTGCAGGGTGTCTAGAGAGTGCTCACCTCAGTACTGCATAGTGTCTAGAGAGTGCTCACCCTCAGTACTGCAGTGTGTCTAGAGAGTGCTCACCTCAATTCTACAGGGTGTCTAGAGTGTGCTCACCCTCAGTACTGCAGGGTGTCTAGAGAGTGCTCATCCTCAGTACTGCAGGGTGTCTAGAGAGTGCTCTCTCTCAGTACTGCAGGGTGTCTAGAGAGTGCTCACCTCAATAGTGCAGGGTGTCTAGAGAGTGCTCACCCTCAGTACTGCAGGGTGTCTAGAGAGTGCTTACCCTCAGTACTGCAGGGTGTCTAGAGAGTGCTCACCTCACTACTGCAGGGTGTGTAGAAGGTGCTCACTCTGAGTACTGCATGGTGTCTAGATAGAGCTCACCCTCAGTACTGCAGGGTGTCTAGAGAGTGCTCACATAAATACTGCAGGGTGTCTAGTGAGTGCTCACCATCAGTACTGCAGGGTGTCTAGAGAGTGCTCACCCTCAGTACTGCTGGGTGTCTAGAGATTGCTCACCTCACTACTGCAGGGTGTGTAGAAGGTGCTCACCCTGAGTACTGCATGGTGTCTAGAGAGTGCTCACCCTCAGTACTGCAGGGTGTCTAGAGAGTGCTCACATCAGCACTACAGGGTGTCTAGAGAGTGCTCACCCTCAGTACTGCAGGGTGTCTAGAGGGTGTTCACCCTCAGTACGGCAGGGTGTCTAGAGGTGCTCACCTCAGTACTGCAGGGTGTCTAGAGAGTGCTTACCCTCAATTCTACAGGGTGTCTAGAGAGTGCTCACCCTCAGTACTGCAGGGTGTCTAGAGAGTGCTCACCCTCAATTCTACAGGGTGTCTAGAGTGTGCTCACCCTCAGTACTGCAGGGTGTCTAGAGAGTGCTCACCCTCAGTACTGCAGGGTGTCTAGAGAGTGCTCATCCTCAGTACTGCATCGTGTCTAGAGAGTACTCATCCTCAGTACTGCAGGGTGTCTAGAGAGTGCTCACCCTCAGTACTGCGTGGTGTCTAGAGAGTGCTCACCCTCAGTACTGCAGGGTGTCTAGAGAGTGCTCACATCAGCACTACAGGGTGTCTAGAGAGTGCTCACCCTCAGTACTGCAGGGTGTCTAGAGGGTGCTCACCCTCAGTACGGCAGGGTGTCTAGAGGTGCTCACCTCACTACTGCAGGGTGTCTAGAGAGTGCTTACCCTCAGTACTGCAGGGTGTCTAGAGAGTGCTCACCTCAGTACTGCAGGGTGTCTAGAGAGTGCTCACCCTCAGTACTGCAGGGTGTCTAGAGAGGGCTCACCCTCAGTACTGCAGCGTGTCTAGAGAGTGCTCACCTCAGTACTGCAGGGGGTCTAGAGAGTGCTCACCCTCAGTACTGCAGCGTGTCTAGAGAGTGCTCACCATCAGTACTGCAGGGTGTCTAGAGAGGGTTCGCCTCAGTACTGCAGGGTGTCTAGAGAGTAATCACCCTCAATTCTACAGGGTGTCTAGAGAGTGCTCATCCTCAGTACTACAGGGCGTCTAGAGAGTGCTCACACTCAATACTGCAGGGTGTCTAGTGAGTGCTCACACTCAATCCTACAGGGTGTCCAGAGAGTGCTCACCCTGAGTACTGCAGGGTGTCTAGAGAGTGCTCACCCTCAGTACTGCGTGGTGTCTAGAGAGTGCTCACCCTCAGTACTGCAGGGTGTCTAGAGAGTGCTCACCCTCAGTACTGCAGGGTGTCTAAAGAGTGTTCATCCTCAGTACTGCAGGGTGTCTAGAGAGTGCTCTCTCTCAGTACTGCAGGGTGTCTAGAGAATGTTCACCCTCAGTACTGCTGGATGTCTAGAGAGTGCTCACCCTCAGTACTGCATGGTGTCTAGAGAATGTTCACCCTCAGTACTGCTGGATGTCTAGAGAGTGCTCACCCTCAGTACTGCAGGGTGTCTAGGGAGTGCTCACCCTCAGTACTGCAGTGTGTGTAGCGGGTGCTCACCCTCAGTACTGCAGGGTGTCTAGAGAGTGCTCACCGTCAGTACTGCATGGTGTGTAGAGAGTGCTCACCCTCAGTGCTGCAGGGTGTCTAGAGAGTGCTCACCTCAGTACTGCAGAGTGTCTAGTGGGTGCTCACCTCAGTACTGCAGGGTGTCTAGAGAGTGCTCACCCTCAGTACTGCAGGTGTCTAGAGAGTGCTCACCCTCAGTACTGCAGGGTTTCGAGAGAGCGCTCAACCTCAGTACTGCAGGGTGTCCAGAGAGTGCTCACCCTCAGTACTGCAGGGTGTCTAGAGAGTACTCACCCTCAGCACTGCAGGGTGTGTAGAAGGTGTTCATTCTCAGTACTGCAGGGTGTGTAGAGAGTGCTCACCCTCAGCACTGCAGGGTGTGTAGTGAGTGCTCACACTTAGTACTGCAGGGTGTCTGGTGCGTGCTCACCCTCAGTACTGCAGGGTGTCTAGAGAGTGCTCACCCTCAGTACTGCAGGGTGTCTAGAGAGTGCTCACCCTCAGTACTGCAGGGTGTCGAGAGAGTACTCACCCTCAGCACTGCAGGGTGTGTAGTGAGTGCTCACACTCAGTACTGCAGGGTGTTTAGAGAGTACTTACCCTCAATAGTGCAGGGTGTCTAGAGAGTGCTCACCCTCAGTACTTCAGGGTGTCTAGAGAGTGCTCATCCTCAGTACTGCAGGGTGTCTAGAGAGTGCTCACCCTCAGTACTGCAGGGTGTGTAGTGAGTGCTCACACTCAGTACTGCAGGGTGTCTAGAGAGTGCTTACCCTCAATAGTGCAGGGTGTCTAGAGAGTGCTCACCCTCAGTACTGCAGGGTGTCTAGAGAGTGCTCGCCCTCAATACTGCAGGGTTTCTAGAGAGTGCTCATCCTCAGTACTGCGGGTGTCGAGAGTGTGCTCATCCTCAGTACTGCAGGGTGTGTAGAAGGTCTTCACCCTCAGTACTGCGGGGTGTCCAGAGAGTGCTCACCCTCAGTACTGCAGGGTGGCTAGAGGGTGCTCACCCTCAGTACTGCAGGGTGTCTAGAGAGATTTCAGCTCAGTACTGCATGGTGTCTAGAGAGTGCTCAACCGCAGTACTGCAGGGTGTCTAGAGAGTGCTCAACCTCAGTACTGCAGGGTGTCTAGAGAGTGCTCACCCTCAGTACTGTAGGGTGTCTAGAGTGCTCACCCTCAGTACTGCAGGGTGTCTAGAGAGTGCTCACCTCAGTACTGCATAGTGTCTAGAGAGTGCTCACCCTCAGTACTGCAGTGTGTCTAGAGAGTGCTCACCTCAATTCTACAGGGTGTCTAGAGTGTGCTCACCCTCAGTACTGCAGGGTGTCAAGAGAGTGCTCACCTCAGTACTGCAGGGTGTCTAGAGAGTGATCACCTCAGTACTGCAGGGTGTCTAGAGAGTGCTCACCCTCAGGACTGCAGGGTGTCTAGGGAGTGCTCACCCTCAGTACTGCAGGGTGTCTAGAGAGTGGTCACCTCAGTACTGCAGGGTGTCTAGGGAGAGCTCACCCTCAGTACTGCAGGGTGTCTAGAGAGTGCTCACCCTCAGTACCGCAGGGTGTCTAGAGAGTGCTCATCCTCAATCCTACAGGGTGTCTAGAGAGTGCTCACCCTCAGTACTGCAGGGTGTCTAGAGAGTGCTCACCTCAGTACTGCAGGGTGTGTAGAGAGTGCTCACCCTCAGTACTGCAGGGTGTCTAGTGAGTGCTCACCCTCAGTTCTGCAGGGTGTCTAGAGAGTGCTCACCCTCAGTATTGCAGGGTGTCTAGCGGGTGCACCTCAGGACTGCAGGGTGTCTAGGGAGTGCTCACCCTCAGTACTGCAGGGTGTCTAGAGAGTGCTCACCTCAGTACTGCAGGGTGTCTAGAGAGTGCTCACCCTCAATTCTACAGGGTGTCTTGAGAGTGGTCATTCTCAGTACTGCAGGGTGTCTAGAGAGTGCTCACCCTCAATTCTACAGGGTGTCTAAAGAGTGCTCACCCTCAGTACTGCAGGGTGTCTAGAGAGTGCTCACCTCAGTACTGCAGGGTGTCTAGAGAGTGCTCACCCTCAGTACTGCAGGGTTTCTAGAGAGTGCTCACCTCAGTACTGCAGGGTGTCTAGAGAGTGCTCCCCGTCAATTCTACAGGGTGTCTAGGGAGTGCTCACCCTCAGTACTGCAGGGTGTCTAGTGAGTGCTCACCCTCAGTACTGCAGGGTGTGTAGAGAGTGCTCACCCTAAGTACTGCAGGGTGTCTAGAGAGTGCTCTCTCTCAGTACTGCAGGGTGTCTAGAGAGTGCTCACGTCAGTACTGCAGGGTGTCTAGAGAGTGCTCTCTCTCAGTACTGCAGGGTGTCTAGGGAGTGCTCACCCTCAGTACTGCAGGATGTCTAGAGAGTGCAGACCCTCAGTCCTGCAGGGTGTCTAGAGAGTGCTCACCCTCAGTCCTGCAGGGTGTCTAGAGAGTGCTCACCCTCAGTACTGCAGGGTGTGTAGAGAGTGCTCACCCTCAGTACTGCAGGGTGTCTAGAGAGTGCTCTCTCTCAGTACTGCAGGGTGTCTAGTGAGTGCTCACCCTCAGTACTGCAGGGTGTCTAGAGAGTGCTCACCCTCAGTACTGCAGTGTGTCTAGAGAGTGCTCACCCTCAGTACTGGAGGGTGTCTTCATGGTACTAACTCTTCTGTCCACATATGCCTGTCACTTTGCTCCCTGTAATGGTGCAGGCATGGATGGCAGTCCTGTTTGTGGCCTCCCCCCCCTGCAGGGCAGCAGCAGGAACCTGATGTACTTGTGGGGCCTCAGGAGGGCTGCGGAGGGGAGGGAAGGCTGTGGTGATGGTGGTGGGGAGTGTGGCAGGGGTAGGGCCATGAAGGCTGGCAAGATGTGAGGTGACAGTGGCCTGATGGGTCGGCCATGGTCTGTGGAAGTTGAGTCATCTCGTAAGACCTATGATCCCCTCTCCATCTCCCTACCCCACAGCTCCCCTCACCCCCCCCACCTCCTCTGCCCTGCAGTCCCCTCTGGGCTGAGGAGGGGAAGGCCAGCCCAGCATGGCAGTGAGGAGGGGAAGGCTGGACCAGCAGGGCAGTGAGGAGGGGAAGGCCCGCTCAGCAGGGCAGTGGGGAGGGGAAGGCCGGCCCAGCAGGGCAGTGGGGAGGGGAAGGCCGGCCCAGCAGGGCAGTGGGGAGGGGAAGGCCGGCCCAGCAGGGCAGTGGGGAGGGGAAGGCCGGCCCAGCAGGGCAGTGGGGAGGGGAAGGCCGGCCCAGCAGGGCAGTGGGGAGGGGAAGGCCGGCCCAGCAGGGCAGTGGGGAGGGGAAGGCCGGCCCAGCAGGGCAGTGGGGAGGGGAAGGCCCGCCCAGCAGGGCAGTGGGGAGGGGAAGGCCCGCCCTGCAGGGCAGTGGGGAGGGGAAGGCCCGCCCAGCAGGGCAGGGCCAGGCCTGGAGCGGGCTGACTTCCCTGGCAGCAGCAGACCATTCAGGACCCTCGGGTGGGGCCCTTCCCCACTTCTCTGGATTCTTATGTTCTTCTTGTCTTTTTTCCCCCGGGATTTGCGCCAGGGTCTCCAGCCCCTCTGCCTGGGTTGAGTGTGCAGGTGGGCATGCAGCCACCCCCTCTGCAGTCAAGTGATGCTGCTGCCCGGGCGTGAGGAGAGGCATAGCTATGTGTGCATGGGTGCTACACAAAGCTGTGTGTGTGTGCTTGTTACAGATGTGGATGCTGTGTGTTGCATGGTGATGGATGCGTGCACGGGGGCCTGTGCACAAGTGTGTTGGATGCCATGCTAAGAAGCTTATCACTGTTGTCTTGAGCCACACATTATGACCTCTGTGCATGAACACCAACTGACCAAACCCTGACTTTGAACATGGCATTGTGTTATGACCTTGATCATGATGCTGTGACCTCTGACCTTGAGCACAGTGCTGTGATCTATGACCTTGAGTACCGTGTGTGACCTCTGACCTTGAGCACAGTGTCAAGATCTCTGTGGCTCACCTGGAGAGTCTGCACAGGAAGCTAGGGAACAGTATGCTGGGGCCCCAAGCCTGGGGCTGACGCACACCCACTTTCTTCCCTGGGACCCCCACACCTGCGGCAGATGCACACCCCACTTTATGTGCGGGGACCTCAAGCCTGCAGCTGATGCACACCCCACTTTCTGCACAGGGACCCCAAGCTGGCGGCTGATGCATATCCCACTTTCTGCACAGGCACCCAAGCCTGCAGTTGATGCACACCCCACTTTCTCCACGGGGACCCCAAGTCTGTGACTGACACACACCCCACTTTCTCTGCGAGGACCCCAAGCCTATGGCTGACACACACCCCATGTTCTGAGCCAGGGGCCCTCATTCCCTGACCTTCCAGAGCAGCCTTTGTGCTGGGGACAAATCCTCCTCTGGAGGCCCAACATGGCTGGCCAGGCAGCTCCCCTCTGGCCCCTCCTCTCCCCTGCCTGTACCTATTAGTGTGTGACTCAGGATGTAGGTGTCAGTGTGTGACTCAGGGTGTAGATGTCAGGTGTGTGACTCGGGGTGTAGGTGTCTCTGTGTGACTCGGGGTGTAGGTGTCAGGTGTGTGACTTGGGGTGTAGATGTCTCTATATGACTCGGGGTGTAGGTGTCTCTGTGTGACTCAGGGTATAGGTGTCAGGTGTGTGACTCGGGGTGTAGGTGTCAGGTGTGTGACTCAGGGTGTAGGTGTCAGTGTGTGACTCAGGGTGTAGATGTCAGGTGTGTGACTCGGGGTGTAGGTGTCTCTGTGTGACTCGGGGTGTAGGTGTCAGGTGTGTGACTTGGGGTGTAGATGTCTCTATGTGACTCGGGGTGTAGGTGTCTCTGTGTGACTCAGGGTATAGGTGTCAGGTGTGTGACTCGGGGTGTAGGTGTCAGGTGTGTGACTCGGGGTGTAGGTGTCTCTGTGTGACTCGGGGTGTAGATGTCAGGTGTGTGACTCGGGGTGTAGGTGTCTCTGTGTAACTCGGGGTGTAGGTGTCTCTGTGTGACTCAGGGTATAGGTGTCGGGTGTGTGACTCGGGGTGTAGGTGTCTCTGTGTGACTCAGGGTATAGGTGTCAGGTGTGTGACTCGGGGTGTTGGTGTCAGGTGTGTGACGCAGGGTGTCAGGTGTGTGACTCAGGGTGTAAATGTCAGGTGTGTGACTCGGGGTGTAGGTGTCTCTGTGTGACTCAGGGTGTCAGGTGTGTGACTCAGGGTCTAGGTGTCTCTGTGTGACTTGGGGTGTAGGTGTCTCTGTGTGACTCAGGGTGTCTCTGTGTGACTCAGAGTGTAGGTGTCAGGTGTGTGACTCATGGTATAGGTGTCAGGTGTGTGACTCGGGGTATAGGTGCCTCTGTGTGACTCAGGGTGTCTCTGTGTGACTCAGAGTGTAGGTGTCAGGTGTGTGACTCAGGGTGTAGATGTCAGGTGTGTGACTTGGGGTGTAGGTGTCAAGTGTATGACTCGGGGTGTAGGTATCAGGTGTATGACTCGGGCTGTAGGTGTCTCTGTGTGACTCAGGGTATAGGTGTCAGGTGTGTGACTCGGGGTGTTGGTGTCAGGTGTGTGACACAGGGTGTCAGGTGTGTGACTCAGGGTGTAGGTGTCAGGTGTATGACTCGGGGTGTCAGTGTCAGGTGTGTGAATCAGGGTGTAGGTGTCAGGTGTGTGACTCAGGATGTCAGTGTGTGACTCGGGGTGTAGGTGTCAGGTGTGTGACTCGGCGTGTAGGTGTCAGGTGTGTGAATCAGGGTGTAGGTGTCAGGTGTGTTACTCAGGGTGTCAGGTGTGTGACTCGGGGTGTAGGTGTCAGGTGTGTGACTCAGGGTGTCAGGTGTGTGACTCAGGGTGTAGGTGTCAGGTGTGTGATTCAGGGTGTAAGTGTCAGATGTGTGACTCAGGGTGTAGGTGTCAGGTGTGTGATTTGGGGTGTCGGTGTCAGGTCTGTGATTCAGGGTGTCAGGTGTGTGACTCGGGGTGTAGGTGTCAGGTGTGTGACTCGAGGTGTAGGTTTCAGGTGTGTGATTCAGGGTGTAGGTGTCAGGTGTGTGACTCCTGGTATAGGTGTCAGGTGTGTGACTCGGGGTGTAGGTGTCAGGTGTGTGACTCAGGGTGTCGGTGTCTCTGTGTGACTCAGGGTGTAGGTATCAGGTGTGTGACTCGGGGTGTAGGTGTCTCTGTGTGACTCAGGGTGTAGGTGTCAGGTGTGTGACTCGGGGTGTAGGTGTCAGGTGTGTGACTCGGGGTGTAGATGTCTCTATGTGACTCGGGGTGTAGGTGTCTCTGTGTGACTCAGGGTGTAGGTGTCTCTGTGTGACTCGGGGTGTAGGTGTCTCTATGTGACTTGGGGTGTAGGTGTCAGGTGTGTGACTCGGGGTGTAGGTGTCAGGTGTGTGACTCAGGGTGTAGGTGTCAGGTGTGTGACTTGGGGTGTAGGTGTCAGGTGTGTGACTCGGGGTGTAGATGTCTCTGTGTGACTCGGGGTGTAGGTGTCAGGTGTGTGACTCGGGGTTTAGGTGTTAGGTGTGTGACTCGGGGTGTAGGTGTCTTTGTGTGACTCGGGGTGTAGGTGTCAGGTGTGTGACTCGGGGTGTAGGTGTTAGGTGTGTGACTCGGGGTGTAGGTGTCAGGTGTGTGACTCAGGGTGTCAGGTGTGTGACTCAGGGTGTAGGTGTCTCTGTGTGACTCGGGGTGTAGGTGTCAGGTGTGTGACTCGGGGTGTAGGTGTCAGGTGTGTGACTCGGGGTGTAGGTGTCTTTGTGTGACTCGGGGTGTAGGTGTCAGGTGTGTGACTCGGGGTGTAGGTGTTATGTGTGACTCGGGGTGTAGGTGTCAGGTGTGTGACTCAGGGTGTCAGGTGTGTGACTCGGGGTGTAGGTGTCTCTGTGTGACTCGGGGTGTAGGTGTCAGGTGTGTGACTCGGGGTGTAGGTGTTGTGTGTGACTCGGGGTGTAGGTGTCAGGTGTGTGACTCAGGGTGTCAGGTGTGTGACTCGGGGTGTAGGTGTCTCTGTGTGACTCGGGGTGTAGGTGTCAGGTGTGTGACTCGGGGTGTAGGTGCCAGGTGTGTGACGCGGGGTGTAGGTGTCAGGTGTGTGACTCGGGGTGTAGGTGTCTCTGTGTGACTCGGGGTGTAGGTGTCAGGTGTGTGACTCGGGGTGTAGGTGTCAGGTGTGTGACTCGGGGTGTAGGTGTCAGGTGTGTGACTCGGGGTGTAGGTGTCAGGTGTGTGACTCGGGTGTAGATATCTCTGTGTGACTCGGGGTGTAGGTGTCAGGTGTGTGACTCGGGGTGTAGGTGTGTCTGTGTGACTCGGGGTGTAGGTGTCTCTGTGTGACTCGGGGTGTAGGTGTCAGGTGTGTGACTCGGGGTGTAGGTGTCAGGTGTGTGACTCGGGGTGTAGGTGTCAGGTGTGTGACTCGGGGTGTAGATATCTCTGTGTGACTCGGGGTGTAGGTGTCTCTGTGTGACTCGGGGTGTAGGTGTCAGGTGTGTGACTCGGGGTGTAGGTGTCTCTGTGTGACTCGGGGTGTAGGTGTCTCTGTGTGACTCGGGGTGTAGGTGTCTCTGTGTGACTCGGGGTGTTGGTGTCAGGTGTGTGACTCGGGGTGTAGATGTCAGGTGTGTGACTCGGGGTGTAGGTGTCTCTGTGTGACTCGGGGTGTAGGTGTCTCTGTGTGACTCGGGGTGTAGGTGTCAGGTGTGTGACTCGGGGTGTAGGTGTTAGGTGTGTGGCTCGGGGTGTAGGTGTCTCTGTGTGACTCGGGATGTAGGTGTTAGGTGTGTGACTCGGGGTGTAGGTGTCAGGTGTGTGACTCGGGGTGTAGGTGTCTCTGTGTGACTCGGGTGTAGGTGTCAGGTGTGTGGCTCAGGGTGTAGGTGTCTCTGTGTGACTCGGGGTGTTGGTGTCAGGTGTGTGACTCGGGGTGTAGGTGTCAGGTGTGTGACTCAGGGTGTAGGTATCTCTGTGTGACTCGGGGTGTAGGTGTCAGGTGTGTGACTCGGGGTGTAGGTGTCAGGTGTGTGACTCAGGGTGTAGGTGTCTCTGTGTGACTCGGGGTGTAGGTGTCTCTGTGTGACTCGGGGTGTAGGTGTCAGGTGTGTGACTCGGGGTGTAGGTGTCTCTGTGTGACTCGGGGTGTAGGTGTCTCTGTGTGACTCGAGGTGTAGGTGTTAGGTGTGTGACTCGGGGTGTAGGTGTCAGGTGTGTGACTCGGGGTGTAGGTGTCTCTGTGTGACTCGGGGTGTAGATGTCAGGTGTGTGACTCGGGGTGTAGGTGTCTCTGTGTGACTCGGGGTGTAGGTGTCAGGTGTGTGACTCGGGGTGTAGGTGTCTCTGTGTGACTCAGGATGTAGGTGTTAGGTGTGTGACTCGGGGTGTAGGTGTCAGGTGTGTGACTCGGGGTGTAGGTGTCTCTGTGTGACTCGGGGTGTAGGTGTCAGGTGTGTGACTCGGGGTGTAGGTGTCTCTGTGTGACTCGGGGTGTTGGTGTCAGGTGTGTGACTCGGGGTGTAGATGTCAGGTGTGTGACTCGGGGTGTAGGTGTCAGGTGTGTGACTCGGGGTGTAGGTGTCAGGTGTGTGACTCGGGGTGTAGGTGTCAGGTGTGTGACTCGGGGTGTAGGTGTCTCTATGTGACTTGGGGTGTAGGTGTCTCTGTGTGACTCGGGGTGTAGGTGTCAGTGTGTGACTTGGGGTGTAGGTAAGGGGGAGGGCAGAGAGAGGCAGTGGGCTGAGGGGGAGGTGGAGAGGGGGACCAAGAGGGATGAAGAGGTGGAGGATTTGGAGGGAGGCAGAGGCAGAGGAAGCTGAGGCAGAGGCAGAGGAGGAGGAGGAGGAGGCAGAGGAGGAGGAGGAGGAGGCAGAGGAGGAGGAGGAGGAGGCAGAGGAGGAGGAGGAGGAGGAGGGAGCAGAGGGGGGAGGAGGAGAAGGGATAGGAGGGGGAGGAGGAGGCTGTAGAGGAGACTGAGGCAGTGGAGGAGGAGGAGGAGAAGGAGGAGGAGGAAGAGGAGGAGGAGGCAGTGGAGGAGGAGGAGGAGGAGGAAGAAGAGGAGGAGGAGGGGGAGGAGGAGGAGGAGAAAGGGGAGGAGGGGGAGGAGGAGGAGGATGGGGAGGAGGAGGAGGAGGAGGATGGGGAGGAGGAGTAGGAGGGGGAAGGGGAGGGGAGGAGGCCGGCGCGGACACCGGCCAGCGCGCGCCTTGGCTCTGACCGTTAGTCCACCGGCTTCTTCACAGAGCCCAGACTGGTCCAGAGAGGCAGGCGTGGCTGTGGCCCCCGAGGAGGAGGAGGAGGAGGAGGAGCAGGAGCAGGAGCAGGAGCAGGAGCAGGAGGAGGAGAGGTGAGGACTGGACCAGTGGGCGTGGCCTCCGGGGCTTCTCTCCAGGAGGGCGGCCAAGCCCTGGGGTGCCCGGAGGGTCCGGGGTCTCAGGATGGGGTCCGGGGTCTCAGGATGGGGTCCAGGGTCTCAGGACGGGGTCCAGGGTCTCAGGATGGGGTCCGGGGTCTCAGGATGGGGTCCAGGGTCTCAGGACGGGGTCCAGGGTCTCAGGATGGGGTCCAGGGTCTCAGGATGGGGTCCATGGTCTCAGGATGGGGTCCGGGGTCTCAGGATGGGGTCCATGGTCTCAGGACTGGGTCCAGGGTCTCAGGATGGGGTCCATGGTCTCAGGATGGGGTCCATGGTCTCAGGACTGGGTCCAGGGTCTCAGGATGGGGTCCATGGTCTCAGGACTGGGTCCAGGGTCTCCGGATGGGGTCCATGGTCTCAGGATGGGGTCCATGGTCTCAGGACTGGGTCCAGGGTCTCAGGATGGGGTCCATGGTCTCAGGACGGGATCCATGGTCCCAGGATGGGGTCCAGGGTCTCAGGACGGGGTCCATGGTCCCAGGATGGGGTCCATGGTCTCAGGACGGGGTCCATGGTCTCAGGATGGGGTCCATGGTCTCAGGATGGGGTCCATGGTCTCAGGACGGGGTCCAGGGTCTCAGGATGGGGTCCATGGTCTCAGGATGGGGTCCGGGGTCTCAGGATGGGGTCCATGGTCTCAGGATGGGGTCCGGGGTCTCAGGATGGGGTCCATGGTCTCAGGATGGGGTCCGGGGTCTCGGGATGGGGTCCGGGGTCTCAGGATGGGGTCCATGGTCTCAGGATGGGGTCCGGGGTCTCAGGATGGGGTCCGGGGTCTCAGGATGGGGTCTGAGGTCTCAGGATGGGGTCCGGGGTCTCGGGATGGGGTCCGGGGTCTCAGGATGGGGTCCATGGTCTCAGGATGGGGTCCGGGGTCTCAGGATGGGGTCCGGGGTCTCAGGATGGGGTCTGGGGTCTCAGGATGGGGTCCGGCGTCTCAGGACTGGGTCCAGGGTCTCAGGATGGGGTCCATGGTCTCAGGACTGGGTCCAGGGTCTCAGGATGGGGTCCGGGGTCTCAGGATGGGGTCCATGGTCTCAGGACTGGGTCCAGGGTCTCAGGATGGGGTCCATGGTCTCAGGACGGGATCCATGGTCCCAGGATGGGGTCCAGGGTCTCAGGACGGGGTCCATGGTCCCAGGATGGGGTCCATGGTCCCAGGACGGGGTCCATGGTCTCAGGACGGGGTCCATGGTCTCAGGATGGGGTCCATGGTCTCAGGACGGGGTCCAGGGTCTCAGGATGGGGTCCATGGTCTCAGGATGGGGTCCGGGGTCTCAGGATGGGGTCCATGGTCTCAGGAGGGGTCCATGGTCTCAGGATGGGGTCCATGGTCTCAGGATGGGGTCCAGGGTCTCAGGACGGGGTCCAGGGTCTCAGGATGGGGTCCATGGTCTCAGGAGGGGTCCATGGTCTCAGGACGGGGTCCATGGTCTCAGGATGGGGTCCAGGGTCTCAGGACGGGGTCCAGGGTCTCAGGATGGGGTCCATGGTCTCAGGACGGGGTCCAGGGTCTCAGGATGGGGTCCATGGTCTCAGGATGGGGTCCAGGGTCTCAGGATGGGGTCCAGGGTCTCAGGATGGGGTCCGGGGTCTCAGGATGGGGTCCGTGGTCTCAGGACGGGGTCCAGGGTCTCAGGATGGGGTCCAGGGTCTCAGGATAGGGTCCGGGGTCTCGGGACGGGGTCCATGGTCTCAGGACGGGGTCCATGGTCTCAGGACGGGGTCCAGGGTCTCAGGATGGGGTCCATGGTCTCAGGACGGGGTCCAGGGTCTCAGGATGGGGTTCATGGTCTCAGGATGGGGTCCATGGTCTGAGGATGGGGTCCGGGGTCTGAGGATGGGGTCCATGGTCTCAGGACTGGGTCCATGGTCTCAGGACGGGGTCCAGGGTCTCAGGACAGGGTTCCGGGGTCTCAGGGCAGGGTTTTGGGGGGGGGCAGAACTTGTTTTCTTTTGGTTGGTCTTGGGTCTTGATCTCTGGGCCTGCTTGCTGTCCCTGAGCTTTTCATCTGAAGGCTACCTCCCTACCCTTGAGCCACAGCTCCACTTCCTCCTTTCTGGCACTTTATTGGAGATAACATCTCATGGACTTTAGTGGCCAGGCTGGCTTTGAACCACAATCCTCAGATTTCAGCCTCCTGAGGAGCTTGGGTATCGGTGTGAGCATATAATGTCCTTAAACTACTCAGTTTTCAACATTGTTGTGGAGATTTGTGGAGTTTGCATTTCAGTTGTCTGATAATAAAGAGGGGCTCACGGGTCAGATCTGGCCTGGTCTGCTTTTGTTTACTCTATAAGCTAAGAATGAGCATTTACCACCTATTTGATGATAGTCCTCAATCACTATGTTTGAATCCTCGTTAAGTGAAATATTCCCTCTAAAGAACTCTGTTGTCCTGGATTTGGTAGCCTACATGGGTAATCTTAGCTACTCAGAAGGCTGAGGTCAAACCCAGCTTAGGGCTACGGAGTCCTGTCTGTGAGACTCTTATCCCCAATTAACCACCAAAAATCCAGAAGCGGGTTGGACTTAAGGGATAAAGCAGTTCCCTTGGGTGGGAAAGTGAAGGGACAGTGCCCAGGCCTTGAGTTCAAGCCCCAGGATTGGCACACACACACAAAATCTGTCTCAGTAGGCATTCCTAGAAATTCAGTTCTCGATCATTGTCAGTTTCATCAACAAGACATTTGTAAATATTCTTCTCTGAATACCTAAGTAAAATTTCAGTTTTGCCTTTTAAAGAAAAATGTGTATTCTGGTACCAGAGTTTGACCTCTGGTACCTCGGGGCCTTGCTCTGTTACTCAGCTGTCTTGCTTTGTCTTGGTGCTCACCACGTGTGCCACACCTCTAGTCCAATATTTGGCTGGTGGACTGGGTACGGAGTCTCCTGGACTTTTCTGCCTGAGCCGACTTTGAGCCAGAATTCCTCAGATCTCAGCCTCCCGAGTAGCCAGGGTTACAGGCATGCGCTGCTACTGCTCTGTTTGAGCACTTAATTTTTTTATTTTTGTGCCTGTCGCGGGGCTTAAACTGGGGGGGGGGGGGCTTGGCACTGTCTCTGAGCTGCTTTTGTTCAAGGTTAGTGCTTTACCTCTTGAGCCACGGCTCTGATTCCACTTTTTTTTAGTAGTTTATTGGAGATAAAAATCTCACAAATTTTCCTGTCCAGGCTGGCTTTGAACCTCGATCCTCCAGTCTCAGCCTCCTGACTAGCCAGGATCATAGGCGAGAGCCACTGCACCTGGCCTTAACATTTTCTGTGTGTGAAAGTTAATGTGAACAAAAATTGTATGTATATAAATGTGTCAAAGTAAGAAGGAAAAAAATGACCTTAGGGAAGACATTTGTGTAGAGAGTACCCTGCAGCGGTCAACCAGCCTGGTGATTAGTCTGGAAATTATCTTGTATATAAGAAAAGCTTATGGGTGTTGGGATGTGAAGTCTTGTGAGAAGTTGGAAATTGTATATGCAGATTTGAATACTAGTTGTCATAGCTGTTAAATTGCCTTATATTAAAGAAAATAATATACACATATTTTTTGTAGCAACTTCTATGTAAAAGTTGGAGACGTTTATACCCATTGCCTTGATTAGAAGTCAAGAAATGAACAAGAAAGCAAGCCTTAGAAAACCAAGGTAAAAGAAAGATATATTATATATATGAAGGGACTGGGACTGTGGCCTAGTGGTAGAGTGCTCACCTAGCATGCATGAAGCCCTGGGTTCCATTCCTCGGTACCACATACATTGTGGCTCAAGTGGTAGAGTGCTAGCCTGGGCAAAAAGTGTCCACGGACAGTGCCCAGGCCCTGAGTTCAAGCCCCAGGACTGGCCAAAAAGCGAAGGACTGGGGGCATGGCTTGCCTAGCAGGCTTGAGGCCCTGACTTCAAACTCCAGTACTTGCAACAAAAGATAATAAAGTAACAATCAAATGAATTTTTCCCCTGAAGTAAGACTTCAGCAATATCAATCATTAAGTGAAAAACTTCAAATGTAATGTGATGATTGAAGTTTAGGTGAGCAATTGGTGGTTCTGGAGTTTATAAATTCTTTTCTTCAGAGATTTTGTTCCTGGAAAGTCAGGCAGTTAACCTCGTATGTGTTAAAGAGAGGGGGCAGAGAAAGGGAAAGGGAGGCTACAGGATGAGAAGTGTGGGAGGCGGTCAGTCCTAGGGGCCACTCTAGATAGGAAATGGCAACACAGACCTGACGGGGGGGGAGGTTGCATTCTTCAGCCCCTTTCCTTCCACACTCCTGGGGCATCTGCCATCTAACCCGTCACTACCGCAGTCCACAGAAACAGCACCCAACCTCATCACCAAGAGGCTGGAGAGACGTGGGTTACCTCCGCGCTGGGTGAGGCCTGGGCGGGGGCAAGTCGGTGTGTCACTGCAGGCTCAGGTGTGGGCTCCCCTCCCTGGGAGGTTAACGGGGGTGCAGCAGGGCCTCTGGGCAGCAGGGCAGGGCCACTCCTGGTGCAGAGGGGCTGGGGTGGCAGGGATGGGGAATGAGGGGCACAGGAGATCCCAACAGATTAGAAGAGTGAAGGGCGATACCGTGTCAGAAGAGCACATCAGCAGAAGCGTGCACACAGTAAGTAGCTGGGAATAAACAGCCCCGCAGGGGAACTGCTCTAGCTCATTTGAAACAGCCGTGAAAACTGAAGGAGGAATGGACAGATCTGCTGTCGTAGTGGAAGCTTTTCACAAATTACTCTCATCAGTTCTTCTGAAGCACAACGATTAGAATATAGAGGATAAGAACAGCCAAATTACAAGCTTATTTTAAAGCAGAGTTTTGCACCCAACAGCTACAAGATGTGTATTTTTTGTTAATTTATTTGGAAACTTGTGCAAATTCATAAAATTTGTTTTAACAAAATTTCTAAACATCAATATGAACATTATAGATCATATATTATTTAATTACATTAGAAATCAGTAACAAGTGATTAACTAGAAAACCTTCATGACATTTAGAAATGAAATAGTAGTTTGAAAATACTTCTCTGGGTAACTCATTAAAGTATAACACAGGAAGAAAATTAGGAAAAATTCTTAGAACTGAACACATTAAACTCAAGAATAAATGCTTACATTACTATAAAACCTACATAATAAAATTTTGATGATATAGCAAATTCATTGTTAAGAGAGAAACAACAGTCTACACCTACATTAAAAAGAGACTATGATTAATGAGCTAACAATGCAGAAGTCGACACCTGGTGATACACCTGTGAAGTCTGCTGTTGATGAGGCAGGGATGCAAGAACTGCAATCCAAAGCTGGGTCCAGGCAAAGTTAAGAGACTCTCGGAGAAAACAATTGTGTGGGGTCTGCAGATTGAAACCAGCCTGGGCAAAATGTCTGGGAGACCCCATCTCCACAAACACAAGTTACGTGGCGCGATGTGTGCTAGGTCCTCTAGGGTGGTCCAGGTAGGGCAAGACCCCGTGTGAAGATGACTAATAGAGCAGGTGCCAGCAGAAGCACCAGGAGGCTTGACCTGAGGCTGTCAGGCCAGTGCCAGCCACAGCAGGAAAGCCTGCTAGACTGTCACTTGTAGCCACCAAAAAACTGCAAGTGGAGTTGTGGCTCAAGGGGTAAAGTGCTAGCTTTGGGTAAAAAGGCTAAGAGACAGCACGTAGGCCCTGAGTTCAAACCCCAGTATTGGCACACACACAGAAAACCTAGCGCAAAAAAGGCTGTGACTTGTTTCAAGTGGTAGAGCCCCTGTCCAGTCAGCTCAAGGGCTAGTAGCCTAGTAGATACTATTATCTATCCATCCATCTATCCATCTATCCATCTATCATCTATCTATCTATCTATCTATCTATCTATCTATCTATCTATCTATCTAATCTATCCATCTGTAGAAGAAGAAAACATAAAATGTTAGGAAGAGAAACAAAACAGATTAAACTCTACTACTGAGAAGATAATATCAGAGATTAACAAAATAGAAATTAAAGGTGAAATAGAGGTCGTTAAAAGCAGCAGCTAGCAGTAAAACCAATTGTTGACAAGATCAAGAAAAATAAGTCCAACAGAACCATTATGCTCTGTCCCTAGTAAGACAGCATTCATGGTTCACCACTGCACAGGGCTGTTTGATGGGGCTATTACCAGAACTGCCTGGAAGAGGAGGGGGAATACAACAAAGGGACCCGGGAGGCCCGGGGTGTGGCCCAGTGGAAGAGTGCTGGCCTAGCATGCACAAAGCCCTGGGTTCCATTCCTGGGTACCACAGTCACAGAAAAAGCCGGAAGTGGGCTGTGGCTCGAGTGGTGGTAGAGCTCTAGCCTTGAGAAAGCCCAAGGACAGTGCTCAGGCCCTGAGCTTAAGCCCAGGACCGGCAAAAAAAAAAAAAATGGACCTGTGAGCAAAAGAATTGTCAACTGTTTCATGGCAATAGAGTCGAAGGCTTATACAAAATATACAAGTTTCAAAAACTGTAGTCAAAATGGACTTAAGAAGTAAGGTGGGTCCCTGAGGTTGTGGCATTAATAGCTGTGAATCTGTCTGTCCACACCCCATCACACAGGGTTGTAAAGGTGAGCTCTAACACTGCATAAATAGATCATTTGCTTGTATTGTATTGCTAAGTACAGGATATTTCATCTTAGTTTATGGTGTTAAATGTATCAGTTATTAAACTTAAAAACATTTCAATCATAAATGCAAAATAGTGGATAATATGCTAACGTTTTATTGGTGTGATTATTCATTTATTTTCTTGGGATGTTTCTGTCATTTTAGACCATTAAAAGATGAAGAACAGAAACACAAAAATGTCATACCACAAAAGAATCATTCAGCTCAAATAGAAAAAGAAATACAGAACTATGAAACATCCTCTGCGCCTCTGAACGCAGAGAGAACAGAAGAAACTTACTCCAACCACTATGCAGGCATGTTAACTTAAATTTTCTCTTATGGGAGTGGAAAAGGGGTTTCATAGTGTTAAATAGAACAAGTGACACAGACTGAAAAGCTAGGTAGAGCCTACTTTCAAAATGTGAAGTTTGATATTTAATTCCACAGCTCAGTGGTAGTAATGTCTCCAAATGACAAAGCCTGCTTGTTATAGGAGATGCATCCAAATACTAACAGGAAGATGATAATAAAAACATGAATGCCACTAACACTACAAGAATGGGACAGCTCGGTACCAGTTTACACCCTGAATCGCTGTTTAGTATGTATCATTTTTTAAAAGGAAGGTTGGCATTTTCTCAAGTCCCAGTGCTTTCTGGCTGTGTGACTTCTTTCTTGCTCTCATCTACCCTGAGTACTTCTCCACATATCTCCATTCTAAAAAAAATTCTGCCTTTGTCATTGTTCAAATTCTATTTCCAGTCATTTCATTTAAAAAAACAAAGCAAAACAGCTTCCCTTTCCTAGTTCTTTTCTCCTCCCGTACTCCTTGCCCGTCTGCCTCCTCCTGGTCCACCCATCTCTCTTCCTTCCCACGTGGTCTTTCCTGAAAGCACACCAGCACACCGCTGGTGTGATGCGTTCAAGCAAAGCCACACAGCGCGTCCTGAGGCCGGGTATCGCCGCCGGATTCGAGCTCTGGTCTGGAAATTTTGTCTTCACAGATTCTGCTTCCCTCGCACTACTGATGGGACTGTTCTGTGATCCTCTGATGTTTACTCTCAGCCACATCCTTAGAGAATAATATTTATTTGACTATACCATTTTAATCTTTGAACATGTTCTTTTATCTCTCTTCACTCTGTGTGTGTGTGTGTGTATGGGGTTGGTGGTCACGGGGCTTGAGCTTGGCCTGGGCACTGTCTCTGAGCTCTTCAGCTCAAGGCTACCACCCTGCCCTCGAGCCAAGCCCCACTCCCATTTTCTGGAGGCTAATTGAAGAGAAGAGTCTCGAAGTCTTCAGTGCCTGGGATGGCTTTGAACCTTGATCCTCAGATGGCAGCCTCCAGGGGTGAACCACCGTGCCCGGCCTCTCTTTACTTTTGAAGAAGACTATTGGCATGGTCATCTTACTCGTTTTCTGTCTTCTCTTCCCCGCTTCTTCCATAAAGGTTCTCACTATCATTTTGCAATTTGTTTTGTCTGTTTTGTCTCTGTTGTTAGGGTCTGTCAGATTTAACACCTCTTTCCTCTAGGACTGGACTGGTGGATCTGGTTTCCTAACAGGACCTGACCTCTAGAACTGGCCTGGGTTGAGTGAGACTATTTTTTTTTTTGCCAGTCCTGGGCTTGAGCTCAGGGCCTGAGCACTGTCCTTGGACTTTCTCAAGACTAGAGCTCCACCACGTGAGCCTCAGCACCACTCTGTCTTTTTCCTGTGTATGTGGTACCGAGGAATCGAACTTGGGTCTTCGTGCATCAATCAGTCTACTACGAGGCCAAACCCCCGACCTGAGTGACACTATTAAAGCTGACCCTTGGGTCATTTCTCCCAGGAAACAGAGGATACGTTTAAAACGGATAGCAGTACAAAGGATGGACAAAGCAAGGACTTGCTTTGTTAGACATCGTGGAAGGATGATTCATCGTTTTAGATCTTTAATGTCAGCTTTTCTGTTTATTTTGTTTCATGCTGAGACGAGTAGGTTAGAAGTATATTGTGTGTGTGCGTGTGTGTGTGTGTGTGCATGTGTGTGCGTGCGCGTGCACGCGTGTGCGTGTGTTATGTGTCTGTGGGTATAAAGATGGCGTCGTGAGCCCACCAGGAACTTTGAAGAGGGGATGGAGGAGAAGGAGTGAACTTCCTCAAAGTACTCCATCCACATGGTGGAATCACACAGTGAAGCCCTGGTACTACTGATGTGTGCTGATAACATAGTTTTCAGAAGACGATTCCTCGGCGCCGACTCAATTAACCTGAGTAGCAGTGCCATGGGCACTGGGGAGAGGAGCCTGGAGTTTGGTTTTGGACATGCTGGGTTGGGGATATCTTTGACCTCCCTCAATGGAAAAGAATCCATATGCTTTTGGAGCTCAGGGGTGTCAGGGCTGAGGGGACGTTGGGAGGGAGCAGGCTGGAGGAGGGGGAGGGGAGGGAGGGTGGTGTGGAGTCAGACAAAGGGAAACCGAGTATCAGAAGGGGAAGTTTACCAAGTCACACTGGCATCTCAAGGGAAATGACCACTGCAGCAAGTCCAGTGAGTTTACTGACCTCAGATGTCACTCGAGTGCCAGGCTGGAGTGGATTAAGAAATGGATGGTACTGAGAGCCTAGGGACCCCGTCCGTCCGTGAAGAAGGCGGCATGTACATGAAGTGATTATTGGAGGGAGCTGTGCTCAAAGAATGGATTTCAAATGGGAGCTGATACACAAAGTAACCAAGGACAGTGGACCATACACCCCTGCAAGGATGGGTTGGACAAAAGGTGGAAAGGGTTGGTTCTGGTAGGGAGGAGAGTCAAGAGGACAGGGAGGAAGCGGTGCTTGGCGGCACAGGCCGAGGCGTCCCACCAAAAGCCTTTGTCTTTTCTGGGAAGTAGACTCTGGGTCAGGGAGGGAAGACTGGAGACCGCATTTCAAAGCGCTGACAAGCAAGTTAATGAGACAAAAAGAAGGCCTACCTGTGGCCGGGGTCTGTTTGGGGTGGGTTAGAAGAAGTGGGCGGTGAGGGCTACTTTGAGGTTGGCCCTTGTAAAGTAGCACGGGGCTGTGAGGCCGCAGTGTAAAAAGCCGAACTGGGTGGGCTCGTCCAAGACTAGGCGTTTACCATACGGACGAGAAAGGAGGTGTAGGACCCTGGCGAGAGAGTGCAGAGAGGCAGCTAGTGTGCACGGGAACAGGAGGCGTGAGCGCACTGGCACGGTGGAATGTAAGGTGTGGGCGGTGGCAGGGGACAGTGGGGAGGTGAGTGAGGACGGTGGAAGGTCGGGGAGAAAGGGAGGAGTCACACCACACAGATCCAGCTAGGTGTTGTGGACTACATTTTCTGTAAGGCTGACGAAAACAATAGATTATATGGGTGGCCTGTCATTGTGTGCGTTGGACTGCTTGAGAAAGATTAGAAGAAAGTCTGTAAGAGGAGGGAGGTGTGGGCCTCACGGGCGGTGAGTCGGGACCACTGGAGCCATCCCGGGATGTCGACTCTGAAGTCCCTGGAGCCAGGGGACCAAGCAAGTGAGGAGGCCAGCTCTTCAAAGTCATGAAGAGTCAGGACCTTCCAAAAAGCAGGCTGTACCTTTTCTTCCACAGAGGGCAAAGTGTGCTCTTTGGAAGTGTCAAGCAGGAAGCAGGGAGGAAATGAGCTCACTTTCTAATCTGGGGTCAGTGGTCTGTGGGATTTAATAGCCCAGTTATGGGGCCGGGAGTGCGGCCTAGTGGTAGAGGGCTGGCCTAGCTAGCATGCACGAAGACTGGGGTTCAATTCCAGAAAAGGCTGGAAGTGGTGCTGTGGCTCAAGTGGTAGAGCGCTAGCCTTGAGCACGCAAGGACAGTGCTCAGACCCTGAGTTCAAGTCCCAAGACTAGCAAAAAAAAATAACCCAGTTATTCCCAAGTGTGGCCTCACTCCACTTCCAGACTGCACCGACAGGACTGGCAAGGCAGAGGACAGTGTTGCCACAGCGCCTGCACAAAGACTGAGTCAGCTGGTACGTGGAACAACAGAGGTTTGTTTATAGCCCAAGCTAGTTATTCCATTAATAATGGCTTTATTTTCAGATTACCTTGAAGACAATGTAATTCAACAACATATAGCTGCTCCAGAACCAATTTCCCACAAGGAGAAAGAGAAATCAAAGAGTGGGAAGAAACAAACGCGTCTTTGTCCAGAGGTCAGAAGAGGCAGACGCTTTTCATGTAAGAGAAAAGGTACGTAACAACATGTTAAAGCAGTGATTTAGAAAACTACACATGTTCAAATTTTCCTCTTATTACAGTGCTTATATTGGATACCGATTTTAGGGGAAAAACAATCACACGGTTTTATATTTAATTGCACAAGCACTTAATTTATTTTTATACTTTTGAAGGGTTTATTTATAAGTATAGCAAAAATAAAGACTGTAAAGTCTGCAGTTCAGGAGAAGAGGGTTTATTGTGTGAGGAGAGAGCAGACTCCTGCTCCCAAGATGGAGTCAGGCAAGCAGGAGCGCTTAGGGCGGGAAGTGAGAGATTATGCAGGGGACGTGGATGTGATCTCAGAGGATGGGAAATGCCTCGGTCTGGGGGACCTCCCACTGCCCCCAGCCTTGCCAGTTGCCAGGGTTACAGGTTCTGGGCGCGATTTCCAGGGTGCAGGGGGAGAGAGCCAAGGGAAGAAGTCATTTCTGCCAGGCGGACCTAACAAAGACAACTCATAAAAATGAACAGTGAGATCTAATTTTTAAAATTATTTTTGAAAATTAAAAATGTCATTTTCTAATTAGAAAATTTATAGAGACTTCAGTGGTTCTGTTTTTAAAATAATGATAATGTCAAGAGGTTCTGGTTTGTTTCAGAAATTTTATGTAAGATAGACTGAACAGTTCCGTTGTATGCTTGCAGTAAAACTTTCTTTTGCTGCTCGGAACGGAGCCTGAGGCTTTCCGTAGACTGGACAGAGACTCCCCACCGAGCTGTACATCTACACCTTGGTCTCCTGAGCCTTCATCTTGTTTATGTCCATACACGCCCACAGTGTCTCCTAACCAAATTCATAGCCTCTGTCACTGGTCCTTGACTGCTCTCCCTTCTTCCAACAAGGCGACCAAGGTTCTTGTTGTATTTTCATACATCTGTTTAAAATACTTGGACCAATTTACCCTCCTTCCTCCTCTCCACTCACCCTCCCTGTCTGCCACGGTGTCTGCCATGCCCTTCCGTTTGTCTTAATTCTACGGCAAGGCATGTGTGTTTGATGCTTCACTCAGATGGACCCCACGGATTGCTCTCTCCACATCTCTTCAACCCCCCCTTGTTCTGTAGTGTCTATATTCTTTTTGCTACCACACTACAGAGGCATAATGTATTTTGGTACTATTTACTCTCCATCATTCTCCTACTCTGTCCTTGTTCCCACAAACAGTCCTACAATTTAAACATGTTCCCTTTCTCTCTCTCTCCGCCCCACCTCTTTCTCTAATACTTACATGGCAGGTGCCTCAGCTGTGTGTCAGTTTTGTCCTTCAGTATCAGTGGGGCCTGCACTTGTGTCTGATTCTAGCTGGTAGAACGTGGTGAAGGTGGTGGCTGCCACCTCCTCCTGTGAGGTGACAGGACATCCCACAAGGCTCCATGTTGCCAACAGACTTAGGCTAGAATCCGTCTCTTCTCATGACTCCTCACCCTAATCCCTACACTGTTCCATGCAGACTCATTTAATCTTTAGTGAAACAGCTGTCGTTTTCATTAGAAAGGTAGAATAATGTTTGCAAAGATTGCTAGCAGGGCATTTTGGTATGCGTTCCCTCCTGCGAATTGTTCTGTTAAAAATGAAGTTTATGAGATAACCAAGGGACAGCAAAGGAGATGAGAGACAACATAGTACATTAAGGACAACAATCATTCGTTATATGGCTTTTGTTTCAACACATAAATTCAATATATCAGATAACAAATTTGTTATAGTATCTCACTTTGTTATCTGATATATTGAATTTATGTGTATTTGGTTATTTGAAATTTGATAGGGAAGGGGGGTAAACCAAGACGGGTGGGGAGTGTGGGGGGGGAGGGAAATGGGTACCAAGACATGTGAAAGGGTATCTATGTATGTGAATTAATGCACCTTCTCTCTGGCAAATATCATGTAACCCTTTTACTAATTACAATAAAAAATGCAAAAAAATGAAGTTTAATAGTCCTAGCTATTTGGGAGGCTAAGAATGGGGTCACTGCTGAAGGTCAGCAGGTGCAGACCCCTTCATAGACACCGTGAGGGAGGCCGCACAGGCCATCTCAGCGGAGTGTGGCTGTGTGCCGAGGTACGCCTGTCATTCCAGTTAGCAACAGGAGGCTGCCAAACAGGTAGATTCCCAGTGAACATCAGAGCTGCAGGCATTGCTCCATGGTGGGGATGCTAGCCTAAGAAGCAGAAGTTTCTGAGTTCAAGCTAGGTACATTTCCTCAGCCCCCCAAAAAGAAGCTTCTGAAATATTCAACAGAGTAAAGGAGCAACCCAGAGAATGGGAGAAAATATTTGCAAAGTTTTCATCCAGTAGGGGATTAATATCCAGAATACATAATGAATTAAAACCTTTTATGAGCAAAAGAACCCCAACCTCAAAAGACAATAGGAAAATGATCTGAGAAGACATTTATCAAGACAAGCAAGTGGCCTGCATGTACAAAAAACTGGTCAACACGACTTTTCATCAGGAAAACGCAAACCAAAACCACAATGAGATGGGACCTTACCCCAGGTCGAAGGGCTGTAGTCAGCTCTGTTTAAAGTTCTCTGTGCATCCGTGGAACTATTACAACGAAGCCCCTCCTATTACAAGTGTATGTTAACTCAAAAATAAAATTAATCGAATGAATAACTGCAGTGAAAAAGACAATTACAAATGCTGGCAAGGAGGCAGAGAAAGGGCGTGACATCCCATGCTGCTGGTGAGGACGCGAGCTGGTACAGCCACTGTGGTCAACAACAGAGACACGGCAGCGAGACCCTCCGCTCCCCCGCTCAGCCACCATCATGCAACTCACAGGAGCTGGGCCAGCTGAGGTGTCCACTGACCAGCAGGTGGTCTATACCCGCCGTGGAGTGTCCCTCAGCAGGTGAGCACCCCGTCCCCGCGGCAACAGGGACAGAACTGGAGAAGGTCAGGTGGCATGAAGACAGCCAGAAATGGAAGGACGAATGTCGCACGCTCTCTTTTTTGTGGGAGCTAAAGGTTAATCTCTTAATGTGCAGATTGGTGTGGCCCTGGAGACCACAGGGCGAGGGCGGCCACATTAGCCGGCGGACTTTAGTCACCACTCGTCTGCCTTACGTGGCCGTCTCATATGCTGTCTTCAAGTTGAGGAGCCCCCGCTCTGAAGCAGCAGCCGTCTTGTTGTTTACATTAAACTCTGAGTGACCCGGCGCGCCCATAAATTAACGAAACAGTTCCAGGAATTGACCTGTTTGCGTTAAAATTAGAATTCACGTCAAGTCCAAGGGTAGCATTTGTTTTCCAAGCCACAAAACTACCCTCAGACAGCTGACGAGGACTCAGCTTCGGGAACTTGCCGTCAGCTGCACCCCTGAGCTGTCCCTGACGCCCACCCTACCTCACTCACACACCTTATCATACTCAAACACCTGGTTGCTTTTTTGCCTTTATAAGCCTTGTAAAATGTCAGCTCGGGGCTGGCTCCTAAGCTCCGCTGGGTTGGGGTGCAGGACACCAGAACCCGAGGCTTGAAGAAAGCCTTGCTCTTGCATCTCAGAACGCCTGACTCTCAGTGGTCTCCTTGGCGGTCGTCCTGAGACTGGGGCATTACAAAGTGACATAGTGTTTGTATGTATACTTACACCCGACTTACAAAGCTTTTTGACACCAGAACCCGAGGACGATGATGTGACAAGATTTCTCACTGAGCGGAGAGAAAAGCTCGGCTGGCCAACTGCATTATGGGATCAGAGTTTGAGCTATTACTGTCCTGAGATTTTAGTTCAGAAGGATCTCCTGCAGGTATTTTTTTATTCAATTTTAGGCTACAAAAATGACTTTGAAACTATCTTAATGAAAATGGATAAGGCATGGATATGTGTGTGTATGTATTATATATATTTTACATTTGAGACTATAATACATTGCAATATTTGTGCTGGTTTCCTCTCAAATCTTCCTCTACCCTCTGGCTCAAAGTCTACTTTTTTGCTTTTACGTATCAGGGGTGTGTGTGTGTGTGTGTGTGTGTATGTGTGTGTGTGTGTGTGTGTGTGTGTGTGTGTGAAAGAATCAAAGGAACTCATGCCTATAGTCCTAGCACTCCAGAGACTGAAATCTGGAGCTTGGAGCCAGCCTAGGCAGAAAAGTCAATGACATTTCATCTCTAATTAATTAGCAAAAAGACAGACTGGAGGAATGGCCCAAGTGGTAGAACACTAGCCATGAGCAGGCAAGCTGAACAAGAGCATAAAGCACTGACTTGAAACCCTAGAGTCAGAAGAAAAAGAGAAAAAGGAAAAAAAAAAGAAGTTAGCTAAGAAATGACTTAGAAGTACATGTTCTCATTGGCACCCTGGACCCACTAAATCAGAATCTCTGAAAATGGGTGGCTGATATTTTGTAGAGTTCTCAGATGTTTTTGGTGCACAGTTAAGAGCCACTGCTTCATTCCGGTGAGTGTGGCCTAGTGGTAGAGTGCTCGCCTAACATGCACGAAGCCCTGGGTTCAATTCCTTGGTACTACATCCATAGGAAAAAAAGCCGGAAGTGGTGCTGAGGCTCAGGTGGTAGAGCTCTAGCCTTGAGAAAGTCCAAGGACAGTGCTCAGGCCCTGAGCCCAAGCCCAGGACTGGCAAAAAACCAAACCAAATCAAAAAATGAACCACCGCTTCAGGGGTCAGAAAATGTTTGTAAGAGGGACCAGATGAAGCCAGGCACAAGAGCCTGTAATCCTCGCTACTCAGGAGGCTGAGAGGATCACAGTTCCAAGCCAGCCGAGGTAGGAAAGTCTGTGCCACTCTTAGTTCCAAATTAATCAGCAACAAGCCAGAAATGAAGCTGTAGCTCAAGTGGTAGAGCACTCGCATTGAGCCAAAGGAGCCAGGGACAGCATCCAGGCCCCGAGCTCAAGACTCAGGACCAGCAATAAAGAAAAAAAGTGGGTTTTCTTCACGTAGAATAGCCAGTTCCTCAAAACACCAAGTAAATGATGGAGAGATATTACAGTTTATTGCAGAAACTTTGAGCAGGATTTTAGAGTCAGACTTGGATTCAAATCCATTATTTGGCTCCATCTTGAATCTGTGACTTATCTCAAATTACCTAATGTAAGAAAATATGAGCTGAGCATGGTGGCTCACAAATCCTAGCTATTCAGGAGGCTGAGATCTGAAGATCACAGTTCAAAGCCAGCCCAGGCAACTAAAGTCCGTGAGACTCTTACCTCCAGTTAATCACTAGAAAATCAGAAGTGGTGCTGTGGCTAAAGGGGTAGGATGAAGAGCTCAGGGACATCACCCAGGCCCAGAGTTCAAGGCCCACGACTGACAAAAAAAAAAGAAAATATGATTCCATATCTGTTTAATGAGATTAAAAGTATCACATCTTAATTCCTTTAAATTTAAGAGATAAGAGTTAAGGTAGTAAAGTCATTGCTTCTAGTCCATGTAATATATATTTAATATATATAATATATATATTTTTCAAACATTTTATTAGATAATTTAACCAAATTGTATTTTTTATATCAGAAACCTATGAAAGATGATGGTGTATTTATATATTGCCTTCCCAAAGTTAATAGTAAAGGCTTTTGCAATCCGTACTCTCTTCGAATAGTCTCTGCTCATGCAGCTAGGAAATGCAAAGAATTTTGGACTGTTTCTGCTTCATTTATCTCAAAGGTAATATATAATGAATATTTTGGACTCATGGAAGAAAAATATCCTGTTTAAGCTGTTATATCAGTATATGCCTGTAACCATGGACTCAGGAAACTGGAAGAGGAGGATCAAGGGTTAGAGGCCACCTTGGACACATAGTGAGACCTTATCTCAGAAGAATATCTAACTTATCATTTAACTTCAGAAATGTATCTTTGTGTTTTAGAGAAATCTAAGGTGAAGACTGTATTTAAGAATCTCCTTGGGGCTGGGAGTTTGGCCTAGTGGTAGAGTGCTTGCCTAGCATGCATGAAGACCTGGGTTCGATTCCTCGGTACCACATACATAGAAAAAAGCCAGACGTGGTGCTGTGGCTCAAGTGGTAGAGCTCTGGCCTTGAGAAAGTCCAAAGTCAGTGCTCAGGTATTAAGTTCAAGCCCCAGGACTGGCAAAAATAATAATTTCCTCGGTAGAAATGGTATTTAATGGTGGTATTGTTCTTCTCTGTACAGATTTAGGTTTGATAAATTTTTCTTACTTATTTTTGTGTTGGTACTGGGGCTTGAACTCAAGGCCTGGGCTCTGTCCCTAAGTATTTTTGTTTAATGCTAGTGCTCTACTACTTGTACCACAGCTCCATTCTGGCTTTTTGGAACTTAATTGGAGATAAGAGTCTCACAGACTTCTCCAGGCTGGCTCCGAACCACAATCCTCAGATCTCAGCCTCCCGAGTAGCTAGGATTACAGATGTGAGCCACCGGTGCTCAGCTTGACTATTTGATATTAAGAAACATCTTCACTTCTGAGTTACTCTATTAATATTTAGTGTATATTTTAAAGGGAAGAGCTTAAACATAAGCGCTTACTGGTATAAGAATAGCAATAATAGGGCAAGAGTTTGACCTAGTGGTTGAGTGTTTGCCAAGCATGCATAAAGACCCAGGTTAGATTCCTCAGTACCACATGCAAAGAAAAATCCAGCAGTGGTGCTGTGTCTCAAGTGGTAGTATTCTATCCTTGAGAAAGCCTAAGGATAGTGCATAAACCCTAGGACTGGCAAAAAGATAAAGTAAAAAAATAGTAATAATAAAGATTTTTATTGGGGCTGGGAGTTTGGCCTAGTGGTAGAGTGCTTGCCTAGCATGCACAAAGACCGGACCTGGGTTAGATTCCTCAGTACTGCATACATAGAAAAAAGCCGGAAGTGGTGCTGAGGCTCAAGTGGTAGAGCTCCAGCCTTGAGAAAGTCCAAGGGCAGTGCTTAGGCCCTGAGCTCAAGCCCAGGACTGGCAAAAAAAAAAAAAAAAGATTATTGTTATGGGAAACTTTATTGCCACATGCAGAAATCTCTTCAGTAAACTCGTACATAGCACTTAGCTATTATGAGATACAATTACACAATTATTTGTTTTGATCAGTTGTTTCATATATGTTTATTCTCCTCTGCTTTACTACCCTTCCAATTCAACTCTTAAGTATATTGGGCAGCACAATCCATTTCTTTATGAAATACAGCTCTGTGGACACATGTTAAAATGTCTACAACATGCAATGGCAATTGAAAAAGTTAGAAATATTTATGTTAATAAGAGTGTAAACAGAGCCTGGAGCCAGTATCTCACACTTAGTATCCTAGCTACTCAGGAGGCTGAGGTGTGAGGGTTGTGGTTTGGAGTCATCCCGGGCACCAAAGTCCATGAGACACTTTAACTTCCAAAAAGCCAGCAGTTGAGCTGTGGCTCATGTAGTAGAGTGCTACCCTTGAGGGGAGAAAAAGCATAAAATGTATGTTGATA
The DNA here is from genome assembly GCF_031878675.1 of Megascapheus bottae. NCBI lineage: Eukaryota > Metazoa > Chordata > Mammalia > Rodentia > Geomyidae > Megascapheus > Megascapheus bottae. Next base: position 66,823,628 of record NC_143518.1, read on the forward strand.
GAGACATCTATATATTTATTTTTGAAAAGAATTTAACGAAATGTTAATTTAGATAAGGGAGAGAGACTTGGAAAGAGAAAGAATTCTTTGATGAAGGGTATTTGAATGTTAAAATGACCTTGGGATTATAAATGAATGATTACATGTGTATGGTTTGAATTGAGTTCATAAATGATCAAGATAGATAGATAGATAGATAGATAGATAGATAGATAGAAAGAAAGAAAGAAAGATAAATAGAAAGAAAGAAAGAAATGTAGACGTAGCTGTAGCCATAGCCATAGCCATAGATTGATAGTCCTGGTGATTAAACCCACGACCCCCATGTTTGGGGCAGGCATCATACCACTGAGTCACACCGCTACCTGAGTCCATTAATACTGCTTTTGAGAATTGAAATTAGAAAATGGCAAGCTTGGGAGCTATGTTAGGTGAGTTGAAGATTCCCAGATAGGAAAAACAAAAGCTTAATTGGGCAAGGCTTTACAAGTCAAACGGGGGCTTCTTTAATTACTTTCTTTTTTTGTTGTTGTTGTTGGTCGTGAGACTTGAACTCTGGGCCTGGGCGCTGTCCCTGAGCTCTTCAGCTCAAAGCTACCACCCTACCCCTTGAGCCACAGTGCCACTTCCAGCTTTCCATTGGTTAACTGGAGATAAGGGTCTCATAAGAGTGCCTGGGCTGGCTTTGAACTGTGATCCTCAGATCTCAGCATCTTGAGTAGCTAGGATTACAGGTGTGAGCTGTGGCTCCCAGCTGTTCCTTAATATCTTAAATATGTCATGTTTTTGTGTTTCACACTTATAGATTACTAAAACAGGTGTCAACTCAGAAGAGGTGGAACTCATTCCTGCGTTAGAATGGCTATCAGAGAGGCAACAGTACTATTTTCTGCAGGAGTTTAAAATATTTTCCAATTTCCGGTAAGACAGATGAGAACAACTCAGTTTTTTAATAGTTTGATTTTGTTGCCTGAGTCACATCTGGATTTATTTTGGTGACACCCTGTTTCTGATATAAAAAAATTAAATTTGGTTAAATTATCTAATAAAAATTATCTAATAAAAACATATAACGTTTTGAATTGAAGTCATCTGCACTGACCCATCAGAAAGCTCTGCACTAGTCCCACAAACGTGACCAGAACATTCAGCAGCCCACCAGAAAGGTCTGCACCAGCCGAACAAAACCAGAAAGTTCTAACAAGACAAATGGCCTCTGCACAGAGAGCTCTGAGCAAGGCACGCTCATCAGTGCATCAGAAGAGTGCCCGGCCTCCCAGACCGGCTGCCCGGAAGCCCCGCGTCAGGCCTGCATGTCGACATGTCCAGCAGAACCCGGTGTGGCGCACACCCGTCCACCCGTCCACCCGTCCACCGTCCACCCGTCCACCCAGAAGGCCCTGCACCAGCCGTGCGAACCAGCCGACAAGGGAGCCCACTCGGGCACTGGCCGTTCTACCACGCCGTGCCGACCACCCCACTGGCCGTGCATCAGGAAGCTCTGCCACAGCCTACTCCACACAGGAGAGTTCACCAAAAACTGCACCAGCCATGAACGCGGTGCAAAAGAAAGCTGGCTGCCAGACACACCGGCCCACGAACTCAGACAGAGCAGCCGGCGCGGGGCTGTCTGGTGGACTGGCAGGCGCGGTGGAGAAGGCATCTGGTGGGCTGTGTGCCTCGTGTAGAGTTTTCTGGTGGAGCTGAACATGTTTCCGGTGGACTGTTCTGCATGGCTGCTGCAGCCTTCTGGTGGTCGGGCCCCTATGCCTGGTTCTGGTGGACAGCGCATGGCTGGTTCAAGGCCCACTGCCGTGTCAGTGCAGCCGTGTCAGTGGTGCGCTCTCCTAGGCTCCTGAAGAACGGGCACAGGATGTGCGCAGTGGATGATGTGGAGTGAGGCTGGTGATGGCTTCAGGATTGAGATCATCTCAACTGCTTAGGTGACCCCAAATTCCTTCCCATTTCACGGGACTCAGGGCTGTGACTAAGCCTGACTGCTCTGCTGGATTCCTAGCATTCTTACCCTTGCCATGTTGTCCCTTCCTTACTGGCATTTGCTTGCTACTTAGGGGTGACTTGGGAATGTAAAAGTCAGTAGAGTTGTCATTTTCCTCAAGAGACCGAGACCTTGGGGTGGGGGAGTGGGGTTGATGTGTCAGTGAGTTGAACCCTCCGCAGTGTAAAGTGGAGAATCTGGGTGTTAGGTTAGAGAGTGCCATGTCTACTTCATATATGAAAATATGGAACATGAAGAATCACCAGGGAAAACTCTTTAGCATTTTTTCTCACGGTTCCTTTGAGTTCTTTAAAATGGCACATGAATCTGTGTTTTGTAAGTATGATAAAATATCAAAATGACATGTCATCATAATTTTTTTTGCCAGTCGTGGGGCTTGATCTCAGGGTCTGAGCACTGTCCTTGGACTTTTTTTCTCAAGGCCAGGGCTTTGTCACTTGAGCCACAGCACTACTTCCAGCTTCTTTCTATGTATGTGGTACCGAGGAATCGAACCCAGGGCTTCATGCATGCTAGGCAAGCACTCTACCACTAGGCAAACTCCTGGCCCCTCATCATAATGTTTATACTCAGAACTCTACAGCTTTCTTTTATCAGTCACCATTTCATTGTCACTGAAAATTGAATTTTGACTATTCTTGGTCTAAAAGTTAGTTTTCAAAGTAGTGAATCAATGACTGTATAAGGTAATAAACTTAGAGATTTTGATAAATTACTCTGTGTTGCAGCTAAGTAAACTATGTCTGTGGAAACTATGATTTTCAAGTGTATTGACCTCTTACTATATAGCCTGTTGATAGTTTGGTATTGTTGATAGTTTAATATTTACTTTAATGCCTTGTGATAAATTAAACATATTGTGAGGAGTTGTATAAAATTACTAAGCTTTTGCTAAATTCTGTATAAACATACAATTTGTGGCTATAAAATATAAGTGTTTTTCTTTTCAGAATTAATAAAGCTTTTGTTACCTGGAAATTGAATGTAAGGAGAAATAAGACAGAGAACAGCAAGTAAGTCTTGACATGTAATACATTTGTAAAAATGTAAAATGCCACCAAGCACCAGTGGCTCCCATTTGAAACCCTAGCTGCACAGAGACTGAGCTCTCAGGACTGAGGTTTGAAGCCGGCCTGGGCAGGAGAGGCCGTAAGGCTCTTATCTCCAACTGACCACCAAAAAGCCAGAAGTAGAGCTGTGGCTCAAATGGAAGGGCACCAGCCTGAAAAGTTAGGGGACAGCACACCCAGCCATGAGTTCAAGTCCCAATAGTGGCACCAAAAGAAATGCAAAAGAAAGCTATCCACATGTACTAGGGAAGCTGATGCAAGGGTTTTTAGCTCAGCCTCCAGCATGGCATCGTGGTGGAAATGGCCTTACACATTTTTGAAGAGACCATAAGCTGCCCAGGCTGCTTTCTTAGCATTTCAACTTTTTTCTTTTCTTTTTTTGGCCAGTCCTGGAGCTTGAACTCAGGACCCGAACACCGTCCTTGGACACTTTTTGTTCAAGGTTAGCACTCTACCACTTGAGCCACAGCACCACTTCCAGCTTTTTCTGTGTATGTGGTACTGAGGAGTTGAACCCGGGTCTTCGTCCATGCTAGGCAAGCGCTCTACCATTAGGCCAAACTCCCAGCCCTCAACTTTTTTCTTTTTTTGGTTTTCAGAAGTTTGGCAGTGTTGATAATTTTATGTTAAAAACATATAATTTATTTTGTGTAACATTGCTTGATATCACAAAAGTATTAGAACTCAACATCATAATAGAATGTTATGAGTATTTGCCTTTTTTTTTACCCAAAACATTGTGTATGGGCAAGGAGTTTGGCCTAGTGGTAGAGTGCTTGCCTAGCATGCAGGAAGACCTGGGTTCAATTCCTCAGTACCACATACATAGAAAAAGCCCAAAATGGTGCAGTGGCTCAAGTGGTAGAGCCGTAGGCTTGAGAAAGCTCAAGGACAGTGCTCAGGCCCTGAGCTCAAGCCCAGGACTGGCAAAAACAAAACAAAACAAAAAATTATGTGTAACATTCTCATGCAGCCTCTAATGCTCACTTAATCATACCATGTAAAATGTGGTCAGTGTAATAATATAGGATTGTAGGAGTGTTATCGGAACAATGCCATCTACCTCTATATGAACTAAACTGTGCTAGATACTGCTAAATAGATTTTATATATTTGGAATGAAATATGTCTGAAAATATTTATTTTTTAGGACATTTTTGTATAAACATCTCTTTTATGCTGATGAGTTTTTTCAAGGATGTTTACTACAAATAAAGGAACTTTGTGAAGATGCATTAAGTTTCAGTAATAAAAAATATAAAGACGACCCACCTACTGTGTGCTTTGTAAAGGTAAGTGGAAGGATATTGGTATGGAAACTGAAGAACAAGCAGAGTTGGTATATGTCTGATCTGAAAGTCAGGGGTCACGGGTAGTAGGACATCAGCAACAGAATACAGGGCTGAATCTCCCCCAAAGGATGGAGGCCAGCCTAGGAAGGCGGGGTTACAGGCTGAGGACTGGGGGTTTCTGAGGCTGGGAAAGCCAGCTCGGGGTGGGAAGCGCAGAGAGGAAAGCTAGAAGAGCCCAGATGCAGGAGTCAGTGAGGGTGACGTGTTTATCAGAGCTGGAGGACGACAGGGTGGGGTGGGGCAGGGGCTGAGGGGGCCGCATGAGGGGGCAAAGGGAATGAAGAAGCACAGGATTCTTTGCCAGTGGGCGCCCTGGGACACTGCTCAGCAGCGCACGCTTGGCTTGTTGGCTTTTTACCCTGACAGTCAGCTAGCCCCACAGTCACTGTCCCCGGCCTCAGCTTCGCCTGCACACAGGCATAGCTTTAACAGAGGTGGCATTTCTAGAACTCTAAGGGGTTTTACTCAAGTTCAAGAGGGAAGTTTGTTTCAGGAAAGCTGTAGAGTCGTACAGTGCAGTGATCTACACTGTGGGGCTTGAGCTCAGGGCTGGGCTCTGAGGCCTGAGCCTCACCGACTTTCCTGCCCAGTCTGGCTCTGAACTGTGATCCTCAGACCGCAGCCTCCGGATGAGCCATTCTTAAAGAATAACAAGTGGAGGTTTCTGGGGAGACATTGTAAGGGAAGAGATAGAGAATCGCTTCACTACTAGAAGAACGCAGGCATAAAGATAATTCATAAGGGACTGAATTATAATGTTGGTAATAATACCAAAGATGAAGAAAGATTTTGAGACACATTTTACTGGAGAAATCAGGAGCTGATGTTGAGTTGTAAGGCCAGGACCAGGAGAAATCGGAGTAAATCTCCAATGCTGAGTGAGAGGAGGACTATTTGGTAATGTTTGCTTGGGGATTCTCTATTTAGTCATTGTTAGCAGTGTATCTAGAGATGGAGAGGTCTGCATGTTCACTGATGAGAACACCCCACAGTAAAGGCATCACACGGAAGGAAAAATAAGAGCGTACTAAAAGGAGAAAGAATGTGATAGATGAAACGTTCTTTGTCTACATCACCAGCAAAGAATTCTGAGTAAATTTTATCCTACTCCTTATTAGTAACATTTAGCCTCTATCCTGAATTTTATGTTTACGTTTCTATAAATATTTAGAATTTCAAAAGTAAAAATAATTTCTGGGATTGTAGGTTTTTCAACATACTTAAAAATACTTTTAATTGTTTGATTCAGTTCAATCATGGTTATGACTTCAATAATATGTTTTTCTGTCTTTGTATGGAGGTTTAGATAGATTTAACTATGGGTATTTAAATTTGAAAAACATAGAAGCCATATAGTATATAGAGCAATAAGCATTTGAAGAACAAAATGTGAAGTGTGCTCTTGTAAATCACCTGAGCAGATAATTGAATAGCTACTTTTTATACACGAATGCTATTTCCCACACTCAGTATTTCCTGTCACGTAATTAGCTGGAGCATTCTCGAACATACTCTCTTGATGAATTTTATGAAGAGCAGGTGCATCAAAGCATGCGGGCTCGGAAACAACTGGAAGTCATCAAGGAGAAAGCCATTGTAAAGATAAAGAACACAATCTTACAGGTAACGTGTACTGTGTGCTGCCCCAGGCGTGACTCAGAGTGTCCCTAGAAAATGGGCACTGGGCAGGAGAGGGCGGCTGACGCTCCAGTCATCCTAGCTACTCTGGAGGCTGAGATCTGAAGATTGTGGCTCAGAGCCAGCCCGGGCATGAATGCCTTGTCTCCAGTAAGTACTCAAGCATCCAGAAGTAGAGCTGTGGCTCAAGTGGTGAAGCATCACCACGAGCAAAAGACACTCAGGTACAGTGCCCAGGCCGCGTTCAAGTACCAGGACTGGCCACACACATAAGAAGAAAAAAGGAAGTTTCAAGTTGTTACAGAAAATGCGAAGAACTGTATCTAGATCTATTTGTTGACATGTGTGTGTGTTCCTATATATGTATATTTATTCATAAACCTCAAAGCATAGAATCTGTCTTGAGCTGACACATACAAGGAAACTAGACTAATTATAAAGAGAAATCTATTGCTCAGGGAAAATATAACTAGGTGAAATAAAACTTTACAAAGGATTTTTTTTTAACCAGTCCTGGGCTTGAGCTCAGGGCCTGAGCACTGTCCTTGGACTTTCTGAAGGCTAGAGCTCTACCACTTGAGCCTCAGCACCACTTCTAGCTTTTTTTTTTTTTTTTGCCAGTCCTGGGCTTGAGCTCAGGGTCTGAGCACTGTCCTTGGACTTTCTCAAGGCTAGAGCTCTACCACTTGAGCCTCAGCACCACTTCCGGCTTTTTTGTACGTATGTGGTGCCAAGGAATTGAACCCGGGTCTTCATGCGTGCTAGGCAAGCACTTTAACCACTAGGCCAAACTCCCAGCCCCTACAAAGGATTTTATAAAGAAGAGAGTAAATGAAGCCTTGTATGTACTTGTGTGTTTGACTTCTAAAACTTACTTAATTCCTTATAATGAGACACGGAACCTGCAAGCTTCTGAAGTCATTTTTTCCTTCATTGTTTGAATTTTATTTTATTTTATTGTAGAGGTGATGTACAGAGGAGTTACAGTTACATGCGTAATGAGTACATTTCTTGTTGAACATTGGGACCCTCTTTCATTTCTGCCCACTTTCCCTCCCCCTCCCCGACGCCCCTCCACTTCCAACTTGCTTGCTATGGGTGCACTGCATGGCCCTTTGTTCTTTCCCTCACAGAACTGTGAGTCCCCTCCCTTCCCCAAATCAGATAAACATAAATAAGACCCAGGGCACTAAAACAAAAATCAATGACAACAGGGAAAAAATGAAAGAAAAAATAAAAATTTACAATACATTAAAAAAACAGACTTTGTTGTTCTCAATGTACTATGTGCAGTTATTTCTTTTTTTTTCTTTTTTTCCCTTATAGTTAATTTCATGTGGTTACTGTATCTGACTTTGTTACCTAGTGAATTGTATATACATTTATTTGTTTATTTGAAATAGGGAAGGGAAGGGGGGAAAGCAAGATGATTGGGAAGGGCTGGGGAGGAAAAGAGGGACAAAAACATGAGAAGGGGTATCAGTGTTCAAGAAGTAATATGCCCACTACCTAATGAATGTAACTATAACCGCTATACATTACCCTGACAATAAAAATTTAAAAATGTGGAAAAAACCCCAGAAACCTCTTGCTCCCATATATTAGAGTTCATTTCAATTAGTATCATTTTAAATGGTCATGTGCATATAGTTACTGAGCTATTGTGATTTCCCTGCTAGGACTATCCTAGACACATACTAATTATTACAAATGAGGGAAACCATGGACCCTGTTTTCCTTTGAGTCTTGCTTACTTCATTTAACATGATTTTTTCCATGACTTACGAATGGGGCGATGTCGTTCTTCCTGATGGCAGCATGGAATTCCATGGTGTAAAAGCACCACTTCTTGATCCAGTTGTCTACTGAGGGGCATCTGGGTTGGCTCCGTATCTTGGCTCTGGTGAATAGTCTGCAGTGAACGTGGTTGTGTGGTGGCTTTAGTGTGTCCTTGTTTCTGGACATTTGGGTATTTGCCCAGGACTAAGATGGCTGGGTTGTAGCTCCATGTTTAGTCTTGAAGACAATATGCACTGCTTTCCAGAGTACATAAGCCAGTTTACACTCCCACCAGCAGTGTAGCAGCAATCCCTCCTGGCTACATCCTGTCTGTTTTCTTGATCACGGCCATTCTGACTGGGGTGGAATCTCAATGTAGTTTTGATTTGCATTTCTTTTATCACCAGAGGTGTTGAATATTTCTTCTTGTATCTATTGGCCATTCTAATTCCTCTCCAGAGACATCTCTTTTTAATTCTTTGTCCCACTTATTAATGGGGGGGTGGCTGTTTCTTTGAGGACTTTTTTTTTTTGCCAGTCCTGGGACTTGAACTAAGGGCCTGAGCACTGTCCTTGGACTTTCTCAAGGCTGGAGCTCTACCACTTGAGCCATAACACCACTTCTGGCTTTTTCTATGTATGTGGTAATGAAGAATTGAACCCGGGTCTTTGCACATGCTAGGCAGGCACTCTACCACCAGGCCATGCTCCCGGCTCCAGGAGTTTTTTTTTTATTATTGGAGGGTTTAATTTTTTGAGCTCTATGTATATTTTTTATATGAGGCCCTTGTCTGTTGCATAGCTAGTGAAGATCTTCTCCCACTATGTGGGCTTTCTATTTATCTTGCTAGCTATGTCTTTTGCCATGCAGAAGTTCTGTAGTTTCATGCACTCCCATTTAGCCAGCTTTTCTTTGATTTGTTCTGTTTCTCAATCTTTATTTAGGAAGTTTTGACCTGTGTAGTGTATCCCCTATCCCTTCCTGTAGTATTTTCAGGGTATTTGCATTTAGCTCATCGCCTTTGATCCATGTGGAGTTAATTCTGGTGCAAGGTGGTATGTAAGGATCTAACTTCAGTTCTGACACCTGCATAGCCAATTCTGCCAGCATCATTTTTGAAGAGGCTGTCTTTCTTCCATCTGTTGGCTTTGCTCCCTTATCAAAGATTAGGTGGCCATAGGTCTGTGGGATCCTTTCTGGGTCTTCAGTTCTATTCCATTGTCCTCAGGCCTGTTGATGCGCTGGTACCAAGCTGTTTGGACAACAGAGTTTGTTTGAAGTTTGGTATTGATATTCCTCCAGCACTGTTTTTCCTGCTAAGGACTGTTTTTGCTATTTGGGGTCTTCTGTTATTCCATATTAACTTTTAGATCGCTTCTGGTTCATTAAAGAATGTTGTTGGGACATTGGTGGCTAGTGTGCTGAATTTGTAGATAACCTTGGACAATATTGCCATTTTCATGATGCTAACCGCCCAGTCCAGGGGCATGGGAGGTTTGTCCACTTCCTTAAACCTGCTTTAATTTCTTTTTTTTTCTTCAGGTTTTTGAAGTTTTCATCACAGAGGTCCTTCACCTCTTTGGTTAAGTTAATTCCTAGGTATTTTTTTAAGGCTACTACAAAAGGAATTTATTTTCTTATTTCAGCTTCACTCTTCTCCAAAAGTAAAATTTTAATGAAAGTTGTTGATAAAATATTGTAAACTAGAAATTGTGATGATTGCATCATGCACTTGTTCATTGAATTGTAGGTTTCAGAGAAGAAAGATGTAAAAGAATATTTTGAGGAAAAGCCGTCTCCTCTTGACTCAACACATTTCAAGCTGCCTGAGCTGCGGCGCTTACTAGAAACAAACCGGAGGTTTCTGGTGCTGGTGGACTACTTGTTCCAGGAGCTCGTCCGTCAGCTGACGAACACGGCAGTCGCTCAGCTGCTGGAATTCTTCAGCAGTTCTGATAGAGTGCCATTCTCAGTGGAAAAAAAGAATGAAAATCTCATCAGGTAATAAAACTATGAGCTTATATTGCTACTTGTGGAGAAAATATCCCATAGTTTGACAACCCCTCTTGTAACAGATACGTTTATTTTCATGAAATATAAGAAAAATAAAATTCATTTTTGGTTGTATTTGACATAGATCTAGTTACTTTTTGTTGTTGTTGTTGGTCATGGGGCTTGAACTCTGGGCCTGGGCGCTGTCCCTGAGCTCTTCAGCTCAAGGCTACCATCCTATTCCTGGAGCCACAGCACCACTTCTGGTTTTCTAGAGGTTCATTGGAGATGAGAGTCTCACAGACTTTAGTGCCTGGGCTGGCTTTGAACCTTGATCCTCAGATCTCAGCCTGAGTAGCTAAGATGACAAACGTGAGCCACTCTTTCTCTTGGCTTTTTTGCTCTAGCCTAGCACTCTACCATTTGAGCTTCAGCTCCACTTCTGGCTTTCTTTCTGGTTAATTGGAGATAAGACCTATTAAATATTGCTATCACCCAATGAAGCATGAGTCTAGCATGAATCTATTAACTGTGAAACAGACAGTATCATCCGTGTTTGACAGTATCATCTGGAGATGGTGGGAGTCTGGACCGCGATTGTGCTGTGTGGCTCTGTGGAGGATGGTGGGGGATAGTGGGGTACACTCACCGTCACGGGGCCATCCATAAACGAAGGAAGTCTTTAATTCCTTTCATTGATGTTTTATACTCTTAGTGCATCGTGCCTTATTTAGTTAAGTGTGTATAAGTATTTTATTATTTTTAGTTTATTGTGAATGGCGTCATTTTCAAGTTTTAGGAAAGTCATTGCTCATGTTTGGGAATACAGCTAGCTTAAATATGTTGACCTTGTCCTCTGACACTGTGTGAACTTGTTTATCAATTGAATGATTTGTTTGTTTTCCCCAGTCCCTTTCTAGACTGACATCCTTCCTTGGTGGTTGTTGCCCAATTGCCCTGACTGGTAAATTCTGCAGTGCAGTGTTAGGAGTGGTGAGGACTGAGTGTCTCCATCTTGTTTTTTAGTTTTATATTAGATGCTTTATGTCACTTGGGAAAATTCACTTCTTTTCTATTTTGTTGATTGTGGGGCTTGAACTCTGGGCCTGTGTTGGGGACCGAGTGTGGGGTCAGTGACCTTGGACCTGCACAACTGAGTACACAAGGAAGTAAGCTGCTATCATGATGACTTTGGCTGTGTCAATCGCTTCTCATTGAACCTATCTGAGACTTGATCGCAGTTTTGTGCGAATGTAACTGCTGGCAGTGACCTGGTTTTAAGAAAAGTATTTAAGATTGGAAGAAAGAAAGAAACGGGGCTGCAGTCTTGAGCTCCCGGCCTTCTTGGGCTGCCGACTTGGGCTGTAGTCTTCCTGACCCCGTCTTTTTCTGGGCTTCTTCTTCTTTTCCAAGTCCCTACCCCCTAAGTCAGGAATTCCGGTTCGCTGTCGGCTGGCCCCCGCAGGCCTGGGCGCTGTCCCTGAGCTCTTCAGCTCAAGGCTACCACCCTACCCCTTGAGCCACAGCCCCACTTCCAGTTTTCTGGTGGTTATTTGGAGATGAGAGTCCCATGGACTTGAGTGCCCGGCTGGCTCTGAGCCTCCTGAGTAGCTGGGATGACAGGCGTGAGCCACCACTCAGGAGGAAGTTCACGCCTTTAGTCATGAAATGGTGTCGCATTTTTGTCAAATGCGCTTTTTTCTGCTTGTTGAGATAACTGTATTATGCTCCTATATTACTTACATGCATTTTATTAGTTGATCTAGACTTGCATTCTTGTGATAAGTCTCAATAATTTGTACATAATAGCGTATAATCTTGTGTATGTGCTAATACATTATGAGCCCATTGTCTGCAAACACAGCCTCTCACAAAGTTTTAGGATGTAAACAATTATAGACATATTCGTTGGCATAATGAGAGTCTAGTCTGACTCTCAGCAAGGTCCTGAAGCCTCACAAGCTGCAGTCTTCCTTGTCCATTTTTTAAAATCAGCTTTCCGGCCTTCTGAGCTCCTCCCAGAGTTGTCTACCATGCCCTGCTTACAGTGTCCTAGAGATTCTGAGGCCCATACCTGCACGCTTTCCCAGATTCCACCTATAATTTTTCCTTTGCAACTCACAAGATGTAAAAGCTTGAAATTCACATGGACATTTTTGACACAATGACCTGACTTCTCTGGCCTCAGTTTTCCGATTGCCAGATCTCTGATAGAAACAACTTAAGGGAGAAAGCAATGACCTTGACTCTGTTTCAGTGTTCAGTCCATCATGGTCAGATCTGTGTTGTGTGGCAAGTTTGCGATTATGAATTACCGTTATGTTTGTGTGCAGACTCCCTTCTGGCTTTTGTGTTTACCTGTATTGGCATCTGCCTGATCATTTTCCTGAGCCGTTGTCTGTACAATCCATCTGACACTCTCACCCCATGTGCTAGAGTTCCAATCAGCCAGCCTGACAGGCACACGTAATCTCATAATGATTCTGTTTTCCATTTCTGTAATACCTAGTGATACCGAGCATCTTTTCGGTAATTATGAGTGACTTACATTTTTTGTTTGGCCAAATGGCCACTCAGTGTTTTTCACCCACTTACACATTCTCCAGGTATGGTGTGTGCCTGTCGTCCCAGAACTAAGGAAGCCGAGGTCCGAGAAGCGCCAATTGCAGGCCTGCCTGCACTGAATATTGAGGCCATGGCGGGTAGATGATATATTATCTAGGTATTTAATTAATTTGAGATAGCTTTGAACTATTCTGGATAGCAGTACCTTCTCAGGCATCTGGTCTACAAATACATTTTTGAGTTTAAATTGTCTTCTAGTATTCTTCCCAGTATCTTTGGATACTGATGAAATCTATTTAGTCAATTCTTTATTAAGAATTTGTACTTTTGGTTTCTTAAAGTACCTTTGCGTCATTTAATAACGTGATTTCCCCCCGAGGTTTGGTCCTTCTATGGTTGTCCAGACATTGTCTCACGGTGTGGCCCAGGTTTGCCTTGAACTCCAAATCCTCTACATCCTGAGTTCTGGAAGTGTTAGGACTCACTACACTTTGCTTTTTCCCATTTTTACAAGTTATATCTATGATGTTTGGGGTAACTTTATGTAAGTGGCCAAGATTTGGTTTGAATATACCTTTTTACATATTGAACATTTAATTACTTAAGTAGTTTTGCTAATTCCTGGTATAAAATTAATCAGTTATCTATATTTTGGGATCATCTTGATCTGTCTTTTCAATAATTCCTCAGTCTTTAAAACCTAGGTAACTTTTGAATAAGGGCTAAGTGTATGCAGTACGAATTCTCAAACTTTTCTTTTTCAAAATTGTTTTATCAGTTCTTTTCCATATAAATCTTAAAATTAGCTTGAAGATCTCTTTCAACAAATGAGAGGTCTCCTGATATTTTGAAGTAAATCAATAATGTAATATAGCACATAACAATTAAAAAAAACCAAGAATCATGTAATCGCCTCAACAGATGCAGAGAAAATCTGGGTGCTGGTGGCTCACGCCTATGACCCTCACTACTCAGATGGCTGAGAGCTGAGGATTACAGTTAGGTCCCAGCCCGGGCAAGAAAGTCCTTGAGGCTCTTTTTTTTATTTTTTTTAAATTTTTTATTGTAATTAATAAAAGGGTTACATGATATTTGCCACACAGAAGGTGCATTAATTCACATACATTGATACCCTTTCACATGTCTTGGTACCCATTACCCTGCCCCCCACCCCCCCACCCGTCTTGGTTTTCCCCCCTTCCCTATCAAATTTCAAATGACCAAATACAAATAAATTCAATATATCAGATAACAAAGTGAGATACTGTAACAATATGAGATAACCAAGGGACAGCAAAGGAGATGAGAGACAACATAGTACATTAAGGACAGCAATCATTCGTTATATGGCTTTTGTTTCTCCAGTAAACCACCCAGAAAGACGGAAGTGGTACTCTGGCTTAAGTGGTAGAAAAGGCATAGGCATGTGCTGGAGGGAGAACAAGCAAGGGGTCAATCTGATTAAAATTCTATATTCGAATAAGTGAAATACTATTACGAAGCTCTGTACTGCAACACATACAGGTCTATAGACATACAAATCCATATCCATATCCATATATATATATATATATCCACATATATGTGCTGATACTGGGACTTGAACTCAGAGTCTTGCACTACGACTTGGCTTTTTCACTTGAGCCACACGTGCACACCTGGAGATAAGACTTTCCTGCCCAGGCTGGCATTGAAGTGTGATCCTCAGATCTTAGCCTCCCGAGCAGTTAGGATTACAGATATGTGCATGAGCCGCCAGCACTGGGCTAAGTTGTACTTTTGTGAAATGTAGATACATGACAGGAAGGTAAACCAAACTCTACCTTGGATGTGGGTGCCCGTGCAGCGGGAGAAGAGCTGAGCAGGTGAGGGAGTGGAATGTGGCAAAGACTTCCACATATGTGTGCGAAGGGAACGGTGACACTTGTTGAGGTTGGTTTGGGAAGTGGGGAAGAGAGTGACAGAGGGGTTGAGTCTGATTATTGTATGATGCAAAATGAAATCTTGTACAATGAACTGATAAACTTTTAATTGGTCAGTCATCATTTAGTTTTACCCATAAAATTACCATTTCTTATGTTCTATCCCTTCGCATGTATTTACTTCTTGCTATTTTAATTTGTTAAATTGTTGCTGTAAAGGTGATGTACAGAGGGGTTATATGACATTATGTTGAAAATAAACTGTAGGCCAGAAGTGTGGCCTAGTGGTAGAGTGCTTGCTTAGCATGCATGTAGCCCTGGGTTCAATTCCTCGGTACCACATACACAGAGAAAAGCGGAAAGTGTTGTTGTGACTCAAGTGGTAGAGCTCTAGCCTTGAGAAAGCTCAAGGACAGTGCTCAGCCCTGAGTTCAAGGCCCAGGACTGGCAAAAGAGAATATAAATTATAAAATTTGTGGGAGAGCAAAAGAAAAACTGGGAGAAAATGAAGAAAGAGGTGATACTGTACAAAAATAAATGTATTCATTACCTGGCTTGTGTAGCTTATATTTACTTCTGTGTAGGACTAACTTCCCTCTTCTTGAAAAAATCTTTTTTTTTTTTTAGCACAGGTCTACTAGGAAAAAGTTCTTTGAATTTATAATTGTCTAAAAATACCATTCTCTCATTTATGACAGACATGTTCTCTTGGTACAGAGTCTAATGAACTTTGATAGCATTGTGAAAGATTTTTTAACCTAATTTTTATTTTTCCTGATCATATCTTTAGGATTTAGTCAGTCATTTGGATTTCCATGTTAAAATGAGATTGATTCTGGTGGGAAGGCACGCGGGTCTGCTGTGCTGTCTCTCTCACTCTGTCTCTTGGTGTGGAGTGCCGAGGACTTTGTGACGACTTTCTCGGGATGCTTCCTGCGATATGGCCCCTGTCCTCCAGCGAGGAGTCTCTGTGGCATCTGGAGACCTGGGCCCGTTAGCACATACTGAATTTCTTTCCTAACTCTTTAGTCTTTCTATTTACTCAAGTGAGATACGACTTTTCCCACATTTTTATTAGCAAATATCAAGATAGAGAGTTTCATTGGTGACTTTTGTTATTATACTAAAAGGTATATAACAAAATCCTATCATTTTAACAGTTTAAATTTGATTTGGTAGCATTCTGTTGCATTAAGTACTTTTACAGTATCATGCAACCTTAATCACTATCATTCCATATGTTTTTCCTCAAACAGAAGTTCTATACCCATTAACAATAATTCTACAGTCTCCTCCTCCCTCTGTTGTCTGTAGCTCAAATAAGCGGAATCACAAAACGATTGCTCTTTGTAGCCTTATTTCACTTTGCATAGTATGCTGAAGCATGTATCAGAATTTCTTTCCTTTACAAGATAATAGAATAATATTCCATTATTCATACAATGCATAGTATATTTACATACTGATCTGTTGATAAACGTTTGAGTTATTGTCACCTTTTAGCAATTGTAAATAATGTTGCTATGATATTTGCACATAAACACCTGCTTGGGTTCCTGCTTATAGTATCTTGGGGCATGTACCTACAAATACAGTTGCTGGGTCACCAGATAATTCCGTGCTTGACTTCTGAGGTGTGAACTCAGAGCCCTGTACTTGTCATGCAGTGGACTCCTGCCCCTGCCCCCTTTTTGCTTTCCTGTCTTGCATTTTTCCCAGGCTGGCGTGGGCACCAGACCTCCTGTTTTACAGTCTCTGACGGCTGGGGTGACAGGTGGGCCTCTCTTTACCCGGCCTTCGGCTGGTTGGGATGGGATCTTATTAGTTTTTGCCTAGGCTGGCCTTGAACTACAATTCTTCAGTTTCTGACTCTTGAGTAGCTAATATTAGGTAACACAATGGCCCTCGTCTAATGTTTTTATTTTTGGTTCAACTGGGATTTGAGCTCTGGACCTTGTGCTTTTTAGACAAGTGCTCAACAACTTGAGCTATGCTCCCAGTCCTTTTTGTTTTCAATTTTGTTTTTTGGGTTTTTTTTTTTTGCCAGTCCTGGGCCTGAGCTCAGGACCTGAGCACTGTCCCTGGACTTTCTCAAGGCTGGAGCTCTACCACTTGAGCCTCAGCACCACTTCTGGCTTTTTGCTTCATATGTGGTACCAAGGAATCAAACCTTGGTCCTCGTGCATGCTAGGCCAGCACTCCCGACCCTTGTTTTCATTTTTTAAAAATAGTCTATCACAGGGTGCGGTGGCTCTCGCCTGTCATCCTGGCTACTCAGGAGGCTGAGATCTGAGGATCAAGGTTCAAAGCCAGCCTGGGCACAAAAGGATCCGAGATTCTTATCTCCAATTAACCTCTAGAAAACCAAAAGTAGGGCTTGGCTCAAGTGGTAGAGGGCTAGCCTTGAGCTGACGAGCTCAGGGACAGCGTCTAGGACCAGAGTTCAAACCTATAAGCGACCAAAAAAGTCCTGCTTTTTGCCTAGACTGACTTGGCCTGCAACCCCTTGCTTATGACTCTCCATGTTAGGGCCCCGGGCACGTGCTACGTGCTCAGATTCGTATCAACTGTGGTAAGGTCTCAGGAGCATCTTGACTTGCTGCCAGGCCTTCCACTACCATCCTCCTAATTTTAGCCTCTCCAAGGCCCATACAACTATCTGAGGAATCCACCTTGTAACTCCGCGGTGGTCACCATCTCAATTCAGCAATGCGGCCAAATTCTGATATGCTCATCAACATGGACTGTTTTGTGAGTCCTCGGTTTTCTTTTCAGTAATAGCCATTCTAACAGGAATGCCTCATTACGGTTTTCATTTACATTCCCCAAGTGATCAGTGATGTTAGCCATCTTTTCTACTTATCATCCACGTTTTTACTTCTTGGAAAAATGCCCATTCAAATGATTTTTAAAGTATTATAGCCTTTCATCTTTGAGTTATAGGAATTCTTTATATTTTTATATTATAAAATTATTATTATATTAATGAGAGATATGAGTTTTAAAAGATTACTTTCTGTTTTTCAATCTAGAACATTGAAAGATGAATTTTTTCAGACAAAAGACATAAAAAATAGTGAAGAACTCACTGATTCAAGTACTGATAAGGAACATGGAGTAAAAGTAGATGCTAATACCAACAAGGTAGGAAGCTCTTAAAAATAACCATAGATTTTTAAAAATCTAAGATGTACGATACATTCTGGAATTAAAATATGATTCATGATTATAACAGTTCTTTGATCTGATCAGATATACACATGTGTGTACACACATATACACGCACATCTGCACATACATTTGCTCCATGGTAAAAACCTAGGACATTTGTTTCGTAATTCACTTATTTTGACATATAAGTACAATTATAATTTGCTATTTACAATTTGTATTAGTTTTATACATTGTCCCTGGCATGCACTGTATCTGTTACATTAGATTCTGAATAGCAGTGAAGTAGAGAAGACTCTGAGAAAGATGTGTGCACCCATATTTGAAGTAAATCTGTGCTTGAGAATTCCTGAGAGTGAGCCTTCAGAAAATTTTGAAGACAATATTGATGACGCTGACCTGTACCTGATATGTGAAGGTGATGAAATATCAGAGGATGAAGACAATTTGGTCAAAAGTTGTTCAAGTGCAGACCTGCTTCTAGAAGCGAATAAGCTTCAAACAGTTGAGCCTGACATTGCAGGTAAGAGGGCGAGATTGTTAAGGATGAAGAGAAACATTTTAACAGCTAGAAAATGAGAGATGAGGAAAATTTTAACAGGTCACATGCTATGTATTTATTGATCATAATTTTTGCAAGTTTTAAGATAAACGATACTAAAAGTTTATTAACTTTTAGAATTATTTGTGGCATGTATGAGTGCAAATTTCCTACAAATCTTTTTGTAAAATCTAACAGGTTGGAGCTTTATATAAAATTCAAAGTTTGATAGCTGATATTGGACATTGTATAAATAAGAGGCTGAAGGAATATTTCGACAGTTTGTATTCAGGGCGGGCCCCTGAAGCAATTATACACATATTTCTCATGTACAAGTTGTCACTCAAGAGAGAGATCTGATGAGCCTCTGCCACCTAGAAATTTGTCAAAGATTCAGACTCTTGGGTAGGAAGAGTAGCCAGAGTGTGTGAGACCTGGGTTCCATCCAAAAACCAAAACCAAATGGAAAGGGAAAAGGGAAAAGGGAAAAGGGAAAAGGGAAAGGGAAAAGGGAAAAGGGAAAAGGGAAAAGGGAAAGGGAAAAGGGAAAAGGGAAATGGGAAAAGGGAAAGCAAAAAGGGAAAAGGGAAAAGGGAAAAGGGAAAAGGGAAAGGGAAAAGGGAAAAGGGAAAAGGGAAAGGGAAAAGGGAAAAGGGAAAAGGGAAAAGGGAAAGGGAAAAGGGAAAAGGGAAAGGGAAAAGGGAAAGGGAAAAGGGAAAGGGAAAAGGGAAAGGGAAAAGGGAAAAGGGAAAAGGGAAAGCAAAAAGGGAAAAGGGAAAAGTGAAAAGGGAAAGGGAAAAGGGAAAGGGAAAAGGGAAAGGGGAAAAGGAAAAGGGAAAAGGGAAAAGGAAAAGGGAAAAGGGAAAAGGGAAAAGGAAAAGGGAAAAGGGAAAAGGGAAAGGGAAAAGGGAAAGGGGAAAAGGAAAAGGGAAAAGGGAAAAGGGAAAAGGAAAAGGGAAAAGGGAAAGGGAAAAGGCAAAAGGAAAAAGGAAAAGGGAAAAGGGAAAAGGGAAAGGGAAAAGGGAAAGGGAAAGGGAAAAGGAAAAGGGGAAAGGGAAAAGGAAAAGGGAAAAGGGAAAGGGAAAGGGAAAGGGAAAGGGAAAAGGGAAAAGGGAAAAGGGAAAAGGGAAAGGGAAAGGGAAAAGGGAAAAGGGAAAAGGAAAAGGGAAAAGGGAAAGGGAAAGGGAAAGGGAAAGGGAAAAGGGAAAAGGGAAAGGGAAAGGGAAAGGGAAAAGGGAAAAGGGAAAAGGGAAAAGGGAAAGGGAAAGGGAAAAGGGAAAAGGGAAAAGGAAAAGGGAAAAGGGAAAGGGAAAGGGAAAGGGAAAAGGGAAAAGGGAAAAGGGAAAAGGAAAAGGGAAAAGGGAAAAGGGAAAAGGAAAAAGGGAAAAGGGAAAGGGAAAAGGGAAAAGGAAAAAGGAAAAGGGAAAAAGGAAAGGGAAAAGGGAAAAGGGAAAGGGAAAGAGAAAAGGGAAAAGGGAAAAGGGAAAAGGAAAAGGGAAAAAGGAAAGGAAAAAGGGAAAAGGGAAAGGGAAAAGGGAAAAGGAAAAAGGAAAAGGGAAAAAGGAAAGGGAAAAGGGAAAAGGGAAAGGGAAAGAGAAAAGGGAAAAGGGAAAAGGGAAAAGGAAAAGGGAAAAGGGAAAAGGAAAAGGGAAAAGGGAAAGGGAAAAGGGAAAAGGGAAAGGGAAAGGGAAGAAATGAAGGCACACTGTTGCTCTGTTAGGCCACCATAGTTTATTTGCAGTGTGCTGGGAGAGCCTTGTCATAGACCAAGCTGTTAAGTAGCAGTTGTAAATCTCAGTGATTGTTTTATTTTCTTTCTTCCAATTGATTCTGATAGACACAGACGTCACAACGGAGTATGAGAATAAACACATGCATAAGTACGTATTAGACTTTTAATCATTACAAGCAGTTGTGTTTTTCAGTCATTGTGTTACCCTAAAATATACTTTCCTTTGTTTTCTTCCCTAGAGTTCCAGAATTTCCTACAAATCTCTTTATACAACCTAACCGATTAGAGTTTTCCATAAAAATTCAAAATTTGATTGCTAATATTGAAAACTGTATAAGTAAGTATTTAAAATATTTAGTGTACTTTGAGTGATATTTTCTTACATTCAAACACCTGAAGCTATTAATCAGTGTTGGGAGATCACAAATTCACAGTGTTTGAGATAACATGAATTTGGGATTATTTATTATGTACATGGAGTAAATAAACCACTGGAGTTAGGAAAATAACTCAAGGCTTGAATATTTTTAGTTACACACTGTAGAATTTACTTGAATAAGGACTATGTCATGTCCTTAGAAATCGTATGCGTATTTTAAACTCTGAATTATATTTAAATGAAACATGCAAATGGATAAATGCCACGGAGTTTTAATAATGCCTACACAATCCATTATGAAGCAACATTTAGAGATGTTAACATTTAGTAGTGTTACATGCGTGGAGACATTACACACCGCGGTGGGTTCTCAGATTCTTTCCCCCAGTCGTTACGGATTTGCTCCACGGCTTTCTTGTTCTCAGCATCGACGAGCGGCCATCTGACGGTAGCGTCAGCGGCTTCCCTCTGAACACGCCTGTCACTTCTAGTTAGGCAGTGCCCTGGTGTTGTCTCATGATGAGTTGGAGGAATACTCAGACGTGGTGGTGTTCTTTTTCCTGCATCACATTAGGTGGCTGTGGTGCTGCCATATCTTGTTATTTTTATTTTTTGTCTATCATGGGGCTTGAGCTCAGGGCCTGAACTCTGTCCCTGAGATTTTTGCTCAAGGCTTGCGCTCTGCCACTTTGAGCCATAGCTCCACTTGTAGTTTTCTGGTGGTTCACTGGAAAGAGGATCTCATGGGAGAGGGCTTCTTCCTGGGCTGGCTTAGAAGTGTGGCCCTCAGATCTCGGCCTCCTGAGCAGCGAGGACGACAGCTGTGTGCCATGGGCGCCCGGCTCGGACACATCTTTTTCTTTTTCTTTCTTTCTTTTTTTGTCAGTCATGGGTCTTGAACTCGGCCTGGGCCCTGTCCCTGAGCGCTTCAGCTCAATGCTACCACCCTACCCTTGAGCCAAGCCCCTCTTCCCATTTTCTAGAGGTTAATTGGAAATAAGTCTCAGGTCTTTTTGTGCCCGGGCTGGCTTTGAACCTAGATCCTCAGATTTCAGCCTCCTTTGTGGCTAGGATGACAGGCGTGAGCCACTGAACGCAGCTTCTGACGATACATATTCTTTTTTTTTGCCAGTCCTGGGCTTGAGCTCAGGACCTGAGCACTGTCCTTGGATTTTCTCAAGGCTAGAGCTCTACCACTTGAGCCTCAGCACCACTTCTGGCTTTTTTCTATGTATGTGGAACCAAGGAATTGAACCTGGGTCTTCGTGCATGCTAGGCAAGCACTCTACCACTAGGCCAAACTCCCGGCCCCCTGAAACATCTTTGGTCTTTTATAGCTTTTTTTTTTCCCCCCAGAGCTGGGGACCAAACCCAGAGCCTTGCGCTTGCCAGGCGAGGGCTCTTCCGCTGAGCCAAGCCCCCCCCCCCCGAAACATCTTTTTAAGGGTTTTTCCCTTTTTTTTTCTGACAGCTTGGTTAAGGTGGTTTCTATTGAATTTCTTTACTATGAATTCGCTGCGTTTTTATAACTAGTAAGTGCTGGGAGAGAACTTGCACCATTACACACACACCTTTCTTGTCTTTGATTTTGCCGTGCTGGAGAGGGAACTCGGGCTCTTGGTGTGCTGTGCCCTGTGCCTTCTGTCCTTCCCCTCCTGTGCATCGGTATTGGTAGACCCTGCCCACCCCAGCACGCAGGGGGTGTTCTAGCCTCCCTTACATGCAGCTTCACCTGCTCTAAGGACATCCAGCTGACAGAACCTGAAATTTAGCTGCTGTCAATCTAAAGTAATTCAGAATTACGCTGGAACCTGTGAGAAACAAATCCATGTCTTGTTTCTCCTCCCCTCCCCCAGCCCCTTCATCTTCTCCCTCGTTCTCCTTTTCTTCCCTTCCTCACTCTTTGCCGGGCCTTCTGCCTCTGATGTCTTCACCCTGTCATCTCCACTTCCTCCTCCCCTGCTCTCCCTTCTGCTCCCCTCCCTCTCTTCTTCCCCTCTTCCTTCTGCTTCCTTCCTCTTAATCAGCCAGTCTTGAAGGTTCCGGTCTCAGCTCTGTTTGCAAAGGCTCTGAGGCCAACGCCTTCCTCTCTCACCTCTTCTGTGGGCAAGGAGGTTATTCAGGTCACTTGTCCTACACTTCACTGTCACAGTCTGCGTTCCTTCCTGAGTTCTCTCGAAACTTGGTCTAACTTTCTACAATTGATGTCCTGTACCATTTACATTCTGGGTTCAGTCTTATAACTGTCCGCCATCTGGGGTAACTTATTACGATTGTTGTTGTCTTGAAGACACCAGGTGGACCAGTCAGAGTGAGTACAATCAATGTGTGAGCACAGTCGTGGTCACACTCCTTTCTACCCACGCCAGGCTCCCTGCCCACACACGAGCGCCACTGTGGTCCCCGCGCCACCCATCCGCCCCCTTCCCCACCCCAGCCAGACGTGTCTCAAATTCCCATTCTGTTATTTGTTTTGAAGTAGCTATTCTGACAATTTAAGAGTGTTTTCTCAATTTGGCAGTTTCTGTATCACTAGTAATTCATTATGTTATTCACATTTTCTTATCCTAATGTACTTATATCTTCTTTTGTCAGCTGTCTTCTTTGGGATTTTTTTTTGCCTATTTTTTTTAAAGTGTGGATGGTGGTCTAGGTATTGATGAGTTGCAATCTTCTATGTGTTATGGGCCAAGTCCTCTATCAAATATCTAATTGGCAAACATTTTCTCTCAATCTGGGCCTTATCTTCTCACTTTGCTTTTTAGATCTAAACGACTTTATTTTTATAATGCGCAGCTCATCAATTTTTCTTTTATGAATTATGCTTTTGGGGTTTAGATCTAGAAACTCTGGCTTATGCAGTTTATGCTGGTTTTCTCCTCTTGGAGTAGGACTCGCCTTTCCCTGTGTCGTCGATTCTGTCCGTGTGCTGGCCTGTGGCGCGCTGGCTGTCTGACAGCACGGGGCCCCCTGCACAGGGCAAGTGCACAGCACCCCTCGCACACTCACAGCGCCGTGATGCCGACACATTCTAAACCGCTGTTGACGGAAGGGCTCCCCCTCCGTTCCCGCCTGGCCGTGTGTTCCCACCAGGACCTATCCCTTTTTAGAATATTTTTATAAAAATAATTATATCATTATACATGGTTATTAATATTATTAATGGTATATTATAGTATCATACTATTTTTATAATTATCCTCTTGTTATCTTTCAGGGTTACAAGCCCAATTCAAGTTATGAGTAGAATGCGTCTCGACCAATGTCATCCTTCTTTGCTTTCCCTCATCCTCTAATGTTTACATCAAGGCTTTACACTTACTTTTAAATTATGTCTATCAGTGTAGAATACTGTCTACCCCTCATCATAAAGCAGCCGCAGTTTTCAGTAGTTCTAGATAGCCCAATTATTTTAAAATGTTGCTTTCAATGGAACTTCAAAAAAATACTAATTTTTGAATTACCTATTTTTAGCTTCAATTATCCCTTTTCACCAAGATCCTCGCCTGTCTCGCTTTATTGACATAATTTCAATGATGGATCCATCTCATGCTGAAAATATAATGAATTTTAAGAAGCAGACCAATTGGCCAGATTGTCAGATTCTTTTTGAAACAGATCCTGTCTACCAAGATAAAGTAAGTTCAGAAACCTCTCAGCTAGAGGGAGCAGAGGGCCACCGAAGTGCTTGTCGTATGAAGAGCTGCCAGGGTCATCCATGGCAACTAGAAAATTAGTCCCAGCTCTGTCTCGCCATATTCCCACCCGGCCTTGTGTAGTGTCTTTTCTCATTTCGAACTGTGAAGTGAGCTTTCTCCCTCACAATACTGGCTTCCCCTGCCCCAACTCTTCTGTCACTATCACATGAGGTATTTTTAACAAGCAAATGTAATTAGCCTAGCTAGGTCAAGAATCTACCCTGCCCAAACTAGGAATCGAGTGAGTAGATAATTATATAGAATGAGCCTTTCTGAGAGTGGCAGAGAAATCACATGAAACTCTTACGCAGAAAGACCGGCAAGGGAATTAGGGCTGGGTCACCAGGATGTGCTTCAAAACAGCTTACCAACTCAGAGCGAGATGGCTCAGTGGGCCATGCCACAAAATCCAAACACTGGAAACTTTTATCTAATTTAGTTTATCTAATTTTCTTAATCATGTTTCAACGTATTTTGCTACCTAAGAGATTATGAACGAAATGAGCTCCACATAAAACTGTTACTTAATTTTAACAAACTATTAACTTATAAGCCTAAATCTTTATTTACTCTTATAATGAAAGTTCTGACTTTTGAATATTTTATTTGCAGATTGTGAATCTCCTGACTCTTATTGGTAATTCAATGAGCCTAGTTAGCGTTTACAGTTTCAAGTTTCTAAAATTTTGCACCATGGTAGAGAAGGCCAAAGTCATGAATATGAAAATATCATCTGTTGGACATTTAAGTTCTGCAGAGTTTAAGATTGTACTGCATAAATTCAAAACCTACTTTCGACATATTGTGACTATGGTTACTGAGAAGCGGATTGGTATTTTCAACGTTGTTAGTTTGAATTTTCAGTCAGAATGCTTACCATATATTGACAATGTCATACAAACAAGCAATAACCTCTTAAGATCTGTAATTGAGAAAAAAAATGCGGATCTCTTGGAAGTAAGTATTTCATTTTAAAATTCTTCTGGTGGTCGTGGGGTGTGGGCTCATTGCCCGGCTCCGAAGCCCTTTTGGCCCTGGCTACGTTTTGGGCAGGATCTCACAGTTTTGCCTGGGCCCGAAGCAGACCTCACCCCCTGCCTAGGCCTCCTGCACAGCTGGATTTGTAATCCACGCCCCACCACGGCTCTTGGCTTGAGCTTGAGGCAGGTTTCACAAACTTTTGGACCTGGCTGGCTTTGAAATGCAAACCTCCTGATGTCTGCTTCTCTAGGGCTGGGATTGCAGCCAGTGCCACTGAGCCTTCATTCTGTTTAAAGGTTTGTCACTGCTATAAAATCCCCGCAAGGCCATGGAACAGCTGAAAGACACCTGTGAGTTTCCATGACGTAGAAACGAGTTTTTCTCTCAGGCCTGCTGGCGAGGCTGGGCCTGGGGCCCCACCATGCCAAGCCCTGGAGCGTTGTTCTTAACTCCCTACCCCCACCCCCAGAGAGAAGTGGCGTGGCGCGGTGGGCTCCTGGAGGCCCTGGCACTGCCGCATGAGGCACCGGAGGGAAGCAGCCTGGTGCAGGGCAGGCGGCCCTGCCTGAGCCCACCAAGCGCAGGGCGGGGTCAGAAGGGATGTGTGGAGGGCAGGACAGTCCCTTGGGCTTGGCCCCTGCCTGAGGAAGAGAAAGACAGCTCTCCATGCATTCATGCTCTTGGCTAGATAGCAGGTTGGATGTTGACACGAGTCAGTAGATGAGAGCGCAGTGCTTGCTGGATGGTGCATGAAGGTTCGGGTATGGTGTCTGAGAATGAAGCAGGGCAGTATCTGACTTGGAGACACGTAATTAAGGTAGTGGTGGGCTTACGAGAGTGAATGAGAACATTGATATCTGTCTGTGTAATCAGAGTCCACGAGGGCCTGCAAGAGCTTGAAGAAGATCCACATTTGGGAAGTGAGAGTTAGTGGGCTAGAATGCCATGGCAGTGTCTTTGCCCACTGTGTTCCATGGAGCTGTCCTTAAATCTAGGATCCAGGAGCTCCTAGAGTTCTCTCTATCGGGAGATGTTATTATGCTTCTGGGTCTTTCTTTCTTTCTTTCTTTCCTTCCTTCTTCCTTCTTTTCTTTCTTTCTTTCTTTCTTTCTTTCTTTCTTTCTTTCTTTCTTTCTTTCTTTCTTTCTTTCTTTCTTTTTTGGTGGGTCATGGGACTTGAACTCTGCCTGGGCCCTGTCCCTGAGCTCTTCAGCTCAAAGCTACCACCCTACCCTTGAGCCAAGCCCCACTTCCCATTTTCTAGAGGTTCATTGGAGATAAGAGTCTCAGGTCCTTTTGTGCCTTGGTTGGCTTTGAACCTTGGTCCTCAGATCTTAGCCTCCTGAGTAGCTAGGATACCAGGTGGGAGCCACTGCCCAGCTATGCTTCTGTTTAAATGACTTATGTCCTCTTGGTTCAATTTTGGAAGGTCAAATGCATCTAGGAATATATCCATTAAGTCTGCCCTGGAAAAGGTTCTATTTCTCTTCAGCATTCCCCCGATCTTGTGAAATAAACCTAAAAATCTTTCGTTTCCTCACAGTCCAGAGGAATGGTAGGCTTGAAAAATGCAACTCTACACAGTAGCAACTGTAAGTCTGCTGTGAGCGCACTTCACACTTGGAGTCCAGCATCATTCCCTTACTCTCAGGATGTCCATCTTGTCTATTGGACTTAACTTCTTGGGGAGAATGGGAATATAATGCTTTCCAACACTGATGCTGACATGAGACTGCCCAAGTTCAAAACCTCCAAACCAACCATGACGGAGAAATGCAGAATAGATTTAGATGCCTTCCACAAACAACTACAACCACAGCATATGAAACAAAGTACTTTGAGATGCTGAATAACAGAGTGAAAGATAATGGCTTTTGAAATAAGAGCAGAGATTTCTGCTTGGAGATACTTTTTGCATTGCAGGAGAAGAAGGGAGCACAGAGCCCTGCTGGGAGGATGGGTGAGATTTGCAGGGCTGAGGCCCTTGAGAAATGATGGAAGAACTCAAGGCCAACCTAAGATTCATAGGAATATTCTATGTCCAGAGATGAGGGGGGAAAAGAACTGAAGACATTACTATGGATGTTTCATGACTGTCTGGTGGTCTGGACTAGACTTCTATTATAGTGTCAACATATTACAACCCTATCTACCAACACACCCAAAAGTAGGACAAATGACAATGCCAACTGCTAACAAGCGAGACTGAAAAAGTGGCATTCTAACCTTAACACACTGACAGTTACTTGTGGTTGGTGTGTGTGTTTTCTGGTCCTGTGACTTCAACCCAGGGCCTGAACACTGTCCCTGAGCTT
Organism: Megascapheus bottae; assembly: GCF_031878675.1. Taxonomy (NCBI): domain Eukaryota; kingdom Metazoa; phylum Chordata; class Mammalia; order Rodentia; family Geomyidae; genus Megascapheus; species Megascapheus bottae. The sequence continues at coordinate 66,850,784 of NC_143518.1, forward strand.
GCGTGCTCAAGGCGAGTGCTGGGCTCGGCCCTCCTAGCTCAGCTCCTGGCTGGCTCTCGACCAGGATCCTGCCCAGAGCTACTGGCATCCAGCACGGCAATTACTTTTAAACATTTACTTCTTGCTTGGCCTGTCAGTCCTAATTCACATTATTTACATGAGAGAAATAGATACCAGTCCACAGGAAGACTGACATCCAAACAGTCAGAAGACTTCACCCACAATTGCCACGACCTAGAAACAACCCAAGGTATCCCATGGTCTCTGGACCAGAGGAAGTCTTAGTGGCAGTCAGCCCTGCCATTCCAGCCACTCAGGAGGCTGAGATCTGAGGATCACCGTTCAAAGCCAAGCTCGAGCGGGACAAACTGCGAGACTCTTATCTCCAGTTAACCAGCAATAAAGCTGGAAGTGGAGCTGTGGCGACAGTGCCCCACGACTGACAAAATAATTTATGAAAATATACATTTTTCAGCACTAATAAAATAAAGGAACCACTACACAAAATACTTGAAGGAATCCAGATGTGTGTAGCTTATAGCAACAGTGAGCTGGGAACGTGGTTTTCTTAGGCCTGGAAAAGGGTTGTGTGGTTCAGGGCACAGGCAGGAAATCTTTTTCAAGCCAATGAAGTTATTCGAGATTATGGAGTTAGTTACTATTACACAGGTTGATAAATGTTTTAAAACTCAATCTAAAGTTATAACATTTTCTCAGTGTGCAAATTGTTTTAATTTGTTTTCTTCTAAGCAAGAAAGTTTGTTTACAGTTTGGAAGTATTATAATGCTGTAGTCAGTTACCATATGAGTAAATTGAAGCTAATTCTAGTGTCTAACCTAGTTTTTGTGAGAATTAAATGAGCTACTGATTACAGTGGTGTTTTTTGTTAAACTTTTATTGTATATAGACAAACTATAGTTGAATATCATTTTGTGCTGAGAGCATTTGAAACTTACTGTCAGTAATGTTGATCAGGAGTTTAATCATTGTTCTACAACTTACCATAGTTCTGACCTTAGACAAATTAATCCCTTTGGGTCTCAGTTTCTTTGTGTGCAAACTAGAGAAAGTAATAACTAATTAAGAAACGCATCTGAATTCAATGAGATCATGTACTAAAAACCTGTATTATAAACACTTAAAAAGTGGTTGTAGTAAGTGGGGCTGTGGTTCAAGGAGAAGGGCGGTGGCCTTAAGCTGAAGAGCTCAGGGACAACGCCCAGACCCAGCGTTCAAGCCCCACGACCGGCAAAAACAACAACAAAAAAAGTGGTAGTATCAGCAATCGTTTCTTGAAAAGTTATTCACAGACCTTCTTTTAAGTTTTAGTAACATTTATTTTGCTTGTGAGACTTATTCAAGTGCCAACTGTCCACAAGAGAAGGACTGAATTGTGTTAGTGCTCTGGTATTAAATATGACCTAGAATTATGTTGAGTTGGTATCTTGGCTTATTTTTAAACTATATGTATAGAAGTCAGAGAAATTAAAAGCAATGGTCTTCCAGGAAGTGTCATTGTAATTATAATTAACATATGAATGATTTCAGGTTGTGGAATCGTCATTACAAAAGCTAGAATGTGATCCTAATGAAATAGAAGAATTTGTGGACTACTTCACTTTTCTGGAAGAAATGTCCATAGAAATATCTAACTTAGAAAAAGAGTATTTAACGATTTCCCAGCTCTATTCTGTTGTAAAGCACTACCACATTGACACTGCAGATGAGCAAAAGGCCCTCTATAAAGTTATTTCTATGAAGATTATCCAACTGAAAACAGCTCTGAAGTTAAGTGCAACAAACAGAGAGACAGCCATAGCCAAGTTCAGGAATAACTTGGAAGCACGTATCACTGGTTTACGAGTGGAAGTCAGTGATTTAAAGGCTAAAGTAAGTAGTTTTTTCTTTTCCCTTTTGTCATTACAAACTTTGTCTTAGCCTCATCCAACTCAATGCATACTGATATCTGCTGTCTGTAGAGTCGTGGCTAGATTCTTCTTGTGAACTAGCACTGGCACTGGACTGGGGTCTGAGCACTCACTGTCTCTCAGCTCTCTGCTGCCACCTGAGGCACAGCACCACTTCTGGTTCTTCTGGTAGCTAAGTGGTTACAGGAGTTAGCTCACAGACTCTCCTGCCCTGGCTGGCTTCAGACCCGGGCCTCCTGCATAGCTAGGGTTACCGGCCCGAGCCCTCACGTCTTCACCTGGTGGTACACTCGGGTTAGAACCTTGTGTTTGCTAGGTAGGTGCTCTGCTCCTCGGGTCACGGCTTCAGCCCTCTGCACTCGGCTTGTTCTTCAGATAGGGTCTTGCTTTTGCCTGGACCACGCTGGACCCTGATTCCACTTACATTTCCTGCTGTTGCTGGGACATCAGATGTGAGCTACCCTGATCGGCTTTGTCTGGTGAGCGGAGGTCTGGGGAATGGCCCTCCTGGAAAGCTTCAAACCACGGTCATCCTGATCTGGCTTCCTGAATAGCTGGGATTCAGGAGTGAGCCACTGGCCCGGTTTTTACTCCTTAGCTATTTTTATGCAGTGTTCATGGACAGAATTGTGCTGATTTGTGAACTTGAATGGGAAATAAAAATTACATCCCTATTTTCAGTAATCTTGGTGCCTAACATTTTTTCTTTGTAGGAATGAATGACCAACAGCAGTGGAGCGGGTGGTGAGTTTGGCCTCGGGCGTCCGTGTGCGCTGTTGGTACAAACAGGACCAGAGCCCTGGGCTTATGAGCGTCCCAGACCCCACGTGTGCACATAAGCCACGTGCTAACAGCCTGGTCCCTGAGAATGTCTTTCTGTCACTCTTAGATAAGAACTCCTGTCCTGTTGTGCCCTCACACCAGAATGGCGGCTGCGATGGAGATGATCCGGTCCCTGACGGAGGAGGCAGCAAGCTTGACTCACAAAGCCAAAATGTACTCGAGCTACCAGGATCATTTTGACAAGTCTCGCTCTCACATGCAGTCTCTGAACATGGAGGAGGTCACTCGGCTTGTGCTCTCCGAGATCACTGACATCGAGTGTGACTTAACCCTGAGGAAGATATTATGGGAAGCCCAAGACGAGTGGGTGACGCTCTTCCGGGAGTGGAAAAAATGCTCTCTTCAGAGCCTCGATGTGGACCTAGTCCAGAGGACGGTCTCAAAGTGGCTGCATGTCATCTTCGTTTTAGAGAAAGGTAACTTGTGCTTCCCACGCGTTCCTCCCGCCCTGCCACACGAGGCTGTGCTCGCCGGGGCCCTGGGCAGCAGAACCACTGTCCACTGTGCTTTCCTCACAGCTGGAGAGACAGGCCATGCAGGCCTTTAGGTAGGAAATGTTTGCTAAAGCAGAGGTTAAAGCGTTGTGAAAAAACACCAGGTAATAACTTCTGTAAGGGTGGCAGGGTGTTGGAAGTCAGCTGTGCTCCCAGGGTCCCCCCATGGAACCTTCCCAGACACGGCTCGGTCACACATGGCTTGGGCAGCAGAAGAAACAGCTAGAAAGTCACCCTTTTGAGAGGCGCCGGCAGAGGGTCACGTTTGAATCCTGCCATCTAGAGAGGTTATCATGGCCACGGTCTGGGAAATCGCACGAGTTGCCCCTCACCTGGCAGTGTGCCCTCTGTTAGACTTCCCTGAGGCTCAGCAGCACCGCACGATAAAATGTTCTCTCCAGAATCGTCATAAATGCACTGCATTCTGTTTTACTGTCCTAAGAACCAGGTCCCGGCCCAGTGGTTGAGTGCCTGCTTCCCATGCCTGAGGCTCTGGGTTCTGCACTACCCAAAATTTAAAAATCAAGCAATGAACCGGACAAGAAATGCAACTAACACAAGATGGCAAAAACGAGCTATAAGAAACAAAAATAAACTTACTCTCACTGCTTTGACCTGACACTTTATAAACATTCTTGCTTGGTACTTTCTCTTCATGGCCAGTCCTGGGGCCTGAACGTAGGGCCTGGGCACTGTCCTTGGGCTTTCCTCAAGGCTGGAGCTCTGCTACTTGAGCCACAGCACCACTTCTGGTTTTTCCTGTGAACGTGGTACTGAGGCATGGAAGCCGGGGTTTTGTGTACGCTAGGTGAGCGCTCTACCACCAGGCCCCACACCTGGTCCCCTGCTCAGCATTTTCTCGTACACATTTCTGAGAACAACGCACAAAGTAACAAGTAGATAATGTGTCTGTTGCCATGCTTCCCAGGTAAGTCTTGAAAGATGTCTCGCTATTAAGCGTGGCTCTGTAGAGGAGCCTTGCCCACCGTCAAGCGGTTTTCAGAGCTGCGTGTGGCGTGCTCCATCCCTGACTCTCGGGTTCCTTTTCTGAGTGGAAGACAAGGCCACAGGTGTGGAGCTGCGTGCGTTTTGCGCCGTGCTTCCAGGGTCTGTTGGAGCCAGAGGACAGGGGAGCGGTGGGCGGCCCCTGGGCTCTTTGTGGAGAGGGCCTAGTTGTGGGGTTCGCCTTTGATGAGCTAGAGACATGTGAGAGCGTGGTCACTCCCGTGTCCCGGAGGTGCTCAGGTGGCAACCTGTCCTGTGGCCGTGGCCGTCCGGGGGCCAAGGTTTCCAGCCCTGATCATTGTTTCATGTTACACTGCAGGCTTTTCATGGACGGACTAGTTGTAAACAAACTGGCAAACTTTAAGGAAAATCCTTCTGGGTTGGTTAAAAAATGAAGCATCTTGTAAGCCTGTGTTTGTTGTTTATAGGGTTGCCTAAAAATGACGCAGTGTCACACCTTAAGCAGTCGGTGATGGACTTTAAACAAGAACTTCCCATCATCATCGCGCTGGGGAACCCCTGCCTGCGTCCGAGGCACTGGGAGGCCTTGCAGGAGGTCATCGGGAGGGCCCTGGATAAGAACTGCTCCGTGGAGAACGTGCTGGCCCTCAAGGTAGAGAAACGGAGCCGGGGACAGCCCCCTGTGGAGTCCCGGATGGAGAACCTCGGGAGGAGGGCATGAGTCGATAGTAGCTGACGGGCATGTAGATTTCCATGGAGAGAGCGAGCTGGTTTTATACTATGATGACATGGGTGACTAGAAAGTAATACTTCTTATATGGGACAAGTTGCATTACTTTGTAGTGCTATTTCTTATAGAAATGTTTTATAGGAATAGAGAAATCAGAACTATTGCATTCTGTTATATATAAAATGAAAATACATTAGGAATATATGTTAGGATAAATCTTACCAAGAACTTGATCTCATATTCTAAATACCTAATTGACAAGAATTTGATTGACTAATATATCCTCTTTTCTCATGGTTTTTTTTTGTTGTTGTTGTGGGTCTTGAACTCTGGCCCTGGGCGTCGTCCCTGAGCCCGTCAGCTCCAGCTCAAGGCTAGCACACTACCACTGGAGCCACACTGTCACTTCCAGCTTTCTGGTGGTTAATGAAGATAAGAGTCTCACGGTTACTTCTGTGTCTGGGCTGCCTTTGGACCTTGGTCCTCAGATCTCAGCCTCCTGAGTAGCTAGGATGACAGGCGAGAGCCACCGTGGCTGGCTCATGGAAATATTTTCTTGCCTAACTTACAATAAACTTCATCTGTAGTATTTTGGCAATAACTAATGTAACAAAAGTCAACATTTCTCATAATTAATTCTGTTATAATGAAGATCACAGAAGTATTTTTAAATGATAAAAAGAAGTTTAAGGACAGCTTCACTTTTAAAGTTAGATTCTTTTGTATCTCCAGTTCTCATCTCAACCTTCCTCCTGAACTACAAACTCATATATCTAATTTCCTGTTTGTTATCTCCATGATGATCTTAAAAGCTGTCTCTGAATCAACATGCCCCCAAAAAGTTCATCTTTGATTCTCTATTTCCGAAATTCTGTTCTTCCTCTGTCTTCCCTGTCTCCTTTAATGGCAGCTCTGTGTTATTAGTTGTTTGCATGGAAAGCCATGGAATAATAATATTCTCATCCTCACCTCCTCTTCTTGCTTGAATCTCTTACCAAAGATGGATCATGGCCAAAGATGAATCCAGCCAGGTATCTGAGCGGGTGAGACGGGTGGAGGTGGTGCCAGCAGCTGAGCTATTCAAGCTCGTATGCTGAAAAACACGCACAGCCGCATTTCCATGTTCAGTTATGGGAACCACGGCTGCGCAAGCTAGGTTAAGGGTGAGAATCTGGCAGACTAAGAGGAGCAATAAGAAATAGAAGTCAGAGTAGGCGAGAGAAAGGAGGCCTCCCTGGGCACTGCTCCATGACACCTCGGGGACCCGAGCGAGCTGCTGGCCCTGCCTCTAACTTGAGTGTGTACCCCGGAGAGTCGAACCCAACCCTGCCACCCTCAGAGATGCACTAGGGGAAGAGTTGTAAATTCTTATTTCTAACTAAGGATAGAAATAATAAGCCCAGGGCTAGGAGTCTGGCCTAGGGCTTCCCTAGCATGCATGAAGCTCTAGGTTTGATTCCTTGGTACCACATACACAGAAAAAGCCAGAAGTGGTGCTGTGGCTCAAGTGGAAGAGAGAGTGCCAGCCTTGAAAAAGCCCAGGGACAGTGCACAGGCCCTGAGTTTAACCTAAGGCCGAAAGTAATAATTAATAATTAATAATAATAATAATCCCAGCCAGTTCTGAAGGGTGGATGTGACCAGCTCCATGGGGCCTCTGTTGAGTGAATCTGGAGAGATGAGATGGGGCTTCTGTGCAAGGCCTGAACGTAGTCCACTAGCATTCTGGAGACACGCATGCTTAAGAAGGTGGGGCTGATTAAAGAGAGTAAAAGCATGCCACAGGAGGCTGGCTGTTGGCAGAAGAGAAGAGGAAGGAGAGGACTCACACACACACACACACACACACACACACACACGGTTTCTGCCACCGGCCACAGAGTGTGGGAAGCCGACTGGAGAGTGCATGTGGTGTGGAAAAGAAACCATGCGATGTGACTTGTGGGCAGGGATAGGAGGGAAGATGCAGAGGAGAGGAAAGCAAAAGATACGCGCCCATCGCCTGACCTCTGAAATGGTAAACTCCTGTGCAATGCCCTAATAATAACAATGCAATCATATTTTAAAAACCCAAGCAGAGCTCGTGGGGTCTCCGGTGAGGAGGGGACCTAACGGGACTCAGAGCTTCAACTCTTCTGATCCCCCTTTCAAGCCACACATCTAAGTCTCCCATTTTAAATGTTTTCAAAGTTATTTGCTCCACAGATATTAAAACATAACTTGTTCATTTTAGATGTTTCAGCATGAAAGTGAAATAAGTGAAATATCAAACTCAGCGACGAACGAGGATGCTCTTGAAAAGATGCTGTTTAAAATCATTGATCTCTGGAACACAACGCCTCTCCACTTAGTTTCTCACCACTCAGAGAGTTACTCGATTTTGGTCATCTCATCTGTGGATGATATTCTAGTTCAGCTAGAAGAATCACAAGTCATTCTTGCAACAATTAAAGGCTCTCCCTATCTTGAACCAATTAAGGTGAATACTGGCAAAGAAAAATTATTTTTGTTTATTTGTTCTAGTTGGTTGGTTTAACTGGAACAAGATCTTACTTATACAGCCCAGGCTAGCCTCAAATTTGCTACCCACTTATGAGTACAGAGAACATGTCTTAATTTTCTACAGTTTATCACTTAAATTTTGTTTTGTTTTGTTTTTTAGGCCTGGTTCCAGTGAGTCTCACCTGTAATCCTAGCTATCAGGGAAGCTGAGATCTGAGAATCCTAGTTCAAGGCTAGCCCTGGCAGAAAAGTCTGTGAGACTCTTTTCTACAATTAACCAGCAAAAAGCTGGGAGTAGAGGGAGGGACTCAAGCGGAAGAGTGCTGGCCTTGGGTGCAAACGCTGAAAGCCCTGAGCTCAGGTCCTAGTGCACCCCTCCCAAACTGCTGTACTTCTGCTTTTGAATTATAGTTACACAGAAATAAGATGAAATGTGTAATATCTTGAAGGCTAAGAATACTGTTACTCGCTTATATCCGCTGTCCAGGGAGGGATTTCAGTTACACTGTCACACATTGTTCTGCACTCCAGTTTGATTCTCTCGGTCACAGTCCGGTCTCCCTCACTCGACAGCAGGTTTCCTTGCTCCATTTTCCTGTGGGAAGCAGTCTGTTTCAGCAGCACTCGTCTCTGGTGCCCTCCCCGCCCTGGCAGCCCGCTCCTGCCAGTCCCAACCATCCAGAGTCGAGCTCTTCTCCCCAGGCTTCTGAAGTTTGCCAGCTTTGTTGGGTTTCTCTGTGCTGCCCTTATACACACTTGCAATGTGTTACATGTTAGTAACACATTGGCCTAGTGGTTAAAGTGCCTGCCTACCATGCACGAAGACCCGGGTTCCATTCCTCGGTACCACATACATAGAAAAAGGCCGGAAGTGGTGCTGAGGCTCAAGTGGTAGAGCTCTAGCCCTGAGAAAGTCCAAGGACAGTGCTCAGGCCCTGAGCTCAAGCCCAGGACTGGCAAAAAAAATAAATGACCCTATCAACCATGACTTTTCCAGAAGAGTTTGCTGCATTCTAAAACAATCTCTAATTGTGTAATCCCATATCCAACAGTGCACCCCAAAATAATATTTTTAATTTCAGCAATGTTAGTAAGATAAATAATAATATAGAAAAGATCAACAGCAAAATTAATAAGCTGAAGATGGCAGCCGAGGTGAGCGTTCCACATGTGGAACCCATGAGTTGTTTCAAATATATACCAGGTAGAGGAATCGTCATAAACAGACCTTAGAGGAAAGGCTCCAGTAATGAAGAGAAGGAAAGACAGTTGTGGAAGGAAATTACCCTCCCTGTCGTGACCTCTCCGCGTCGTGACCTCTCCCTGTCGTGACCTCTCCGCGTCGTGAACTTTCTGTGCAGTGGCCTCTCCATGCCGTGGTCCTCTGTGTCGTGACCTCCGTGTCATGACCTCTGTGTGCAGTGGCCTCTCCATGCCATGGCCCTCTGTGTCGTGACCTCTCCATGTTGTGACCTCTCTGTGTCGTGACCCTCCACGCCATGGCCCTCTGTGTCGTGACCTCTCTGTGTGGTGTCCTCTCCATGCCATGGCCCTCTGTGTGGTGGCCTCTCCATGCCATGGCCCTCTGTGTCATGACCTCTCCATGTCGTGACCTCTCTGTGTCGTGACCCTCCACGCCATGGCCCTCTGTGTCGTGACCTCTCTGTGTGGTGGCCTCTCCATGCCGTGGTCCTCTGTGTCGTGACCTCCGTGTCATGACCTCTCTGTGCAGTGACCTCCGTGTCATGACCTCTCTGTGCAGTGGCCTCTCCATGCCATGGCCCTCTGTGTCGTGACCTCTCTGTGTGGTGACCTCTCCATGCCATGGCCCTCTGTGTCGTGACCTCTCCCTGTCGTGACCTCTCCGCGTCGTGAACTTTCTGTGCAGTGGCCTCTCCATGCCATGGCCCTCTGTGTCATGACCTCTCCATGTCGTGACCTCTCTGTGTCGTGACCCTCCACGCCATGGCCCTCTGTGTCGTGACCTCTCTGTGCGGTGGCCTCTCCATGCTGTGGCCCTCTGTGTCATGACCTCTCCATGTTGTGACCTCTCTGTGTCGTGACCCTCCACGCCATGGCCCTCTGTGTCGTGACCTCTCTGTGTGGCGGCCTCTCCATGCCGTGATCCCTCTCCTCGTGGCCTCTGTGTGGCCACTTCAGGAAGGAGCAGCAGCCGGCCTGTGTGGAAGCGCCATGGAGTGACTCAGAACAGCTCAGGGCCGACCCCATGCTGTCCAGCAACGGGAGGCCAGGAGGGGCGTGTGGAGAGGGAGCCACGCGCCACGAGGCTGTTGTGAACTAAGAGGTCACCCTTGACCTTGGGTTCTATTATGTGAGGGTACATTTTCCCAGTCCTGGGCTTGGGCTCAGGGCCTGAGCACTGTCCTTGGGCTTCCTCGAGGCCAGAGCTCCACCACCTGAGCCTCAGCACCACTTCCGGCTTTTCCTATGTACGTGGTACCGAGGAATCGAACCCGGGTCTTCGTGCATGCTAGGCCAGCACTCCACCACCATGCCAGGCTCTGGGACCTATTACTATTATCGTGATCTTATAGAATAATTTCATACGTGTGTCTATGTGGTTTTTTTTGTCTTCTAGGATCTTGTACATAAATGGGATAACAATTTAAATCTCTTTTCCTATACTCTTGGAGAATGGATGAATTGTCAAAGAAGCTGGCTTTATCTTGAACCTATCTTTCATTCTTTAGAAATACAAAGGTAAAAAATATCAAATATACCATTTCCAGGTTACAATGCAAAAAGTGTATAATGGAGAATATCACTTCCATAATTTCTGAGAAATCATGTCTTCGGTGAACAACAAACTATGTACATAAGATATAGCAATTATAGTAATATAAACAGCTGGATTATTGTTACATTCTCTTTCATGAAAGATTACAAGCATCATCTTTATTTTCTATATTTTTTAAAGTTTCTCTGTTGCTAACGATATAAAAAGCCTGGGAAGGAGATGTCACATACCTCATTAGAACCGTTATGCACAATGTTGTGTGTCTGTTTCATTTCAGAGTATTAGTATGGCTCTAATGTTGTACAAATGTCATTTTAATAGCACTTGTACATTAATGAACATTTCTTGCTTTCAAGTTGGTAGATAAAAATTTTTTGAATTATTAAATTTTTAATAAAATTATTAAAATTGTATCTTTTTTCATTCAAAGCATTAACATTAATTGACTTCAATTTTTATTAAAGAATTTATTAACATTGATTTTTACATCATATTTCAAATGACGTATTTAACAAACAAGTATTCAAGAAAGGACTCTATATACAATCACTGGCACTTAGATTTTAGAACATAATTAAAATTAGGCTGAGGGTTTGTATGTCATAGATACATATTAATCTATGTAATAAGACATTATGTCTATAGAGTCGTAGATTTTTATGTCTAAGCTCCTCAATCTCAAAAGAAAAATTGACTTCAAATTTTTAAGTAATTAGTCTTAAGAATGTTTAAATTGAGTCAAATAAGTTTCTATTTACTCAGGAGAGAGCTAGAGAATTACAGTTCAAAGACAATCAGAACAGAGGATCCTATACAATTCTACCTCTGATTAGCAAAAAGCCATTCTGGAGGCATGTTTCAAGAGGTAGAACACCAGCCTTGAGTTATAGGCACAGTATGGGAATCAAAAACAAAACACAAAACCCAGTAACAACAAAAATGCAAGCTATTGTGGTAGCCAATCTGTAATAAACTGAGAATTTATGGGGTGCCAGGAAGACCTGTGAGAGTGAATGGAGACCTTGGATTTCAGGTTAAGTTCTGTGAACTTTATTTTGGGGGAGAAAGAGCTATTGGGGAAGAAGCATTGCTTAGGGGGGACAATATTTGTCTTTTATGTGCTGTGTAGCTCTTGTGCAGGGACCTTGGGGATTCTTCTTATCTACGCTTACTCTGAAGTCTGCCAAAGTAAGACCAGACAGCTACAGAGTAGACCCTTTACGGTTCTTCTTAAAATCTTAAATTCAAATTTTATGAGTACATTTTACTAAAGATATTTTGATGAATAGATCAGACTCCTAAATAAAAGTAAAGACTACGACTAAGTTGTTCTTAGAATTTGCTGAGGTTATCAAGGGGAGTATCAAGTGAAAGTGGTGGTGGCCCTCAGGAGACAGGCCCATGGACAAGGGACAGCGAATCGGTAGTCGACCTTGACATTCAGGAGGAAGAGGACGGACACCATTGACAGGAGCTAGAAGAGCGGAACAGTCGAAGAGGCTCCTGGGAACTTGGAGAGTAGGAATACTAGAACCTTCCAGAGGGCTTGCGTGGCCTCCGTGACGGGTGTCTGCCACGTCTCCGCGCTGGGCACGGGATGGTGGTGAGAGTTTGGCACGCGTGTGTGCGGGCCTTCTCGTCTGTGGAGAACTCTGGAGCCGCCTTTCGTGCGGGGAGGCGGCCAGGCTGCGGTGCATGCCTGCCAAGTTAACAGCACTTCATCTGGCTCAGAGATGGTTCTGTCTAATTGTCCTAGCACTTCTTACCATGAACATCAGGTGCCACGCACATCCTACAGCTACATTGCATGCTTACATTTACACCATTACCTGTACATTTGTCACCATATATATTACTTAGTATGAACAGCAATTAATGACGATATGAATTATATATCTATTGATTATGTTAATAAAGAAGTATATAACTGATACAATGAATACGTATTATATGAGCATACATGATCAAGAGAAAGCATCAAACTTGTGTTATAAATACTTGTAGCCAGTCCATTTCGATTTTGAGGTGAATTATAAATCTGATTGATGTCTAAAGGCAACTCCCGGAGGAAACGAAGCACTTCTCCATGGTGCTGTCCATGTGGAAGGAGCTGATGTCCAAAGTGCAGAACAAGCTGGAGGCCCTGCGCATCACCACCTCGGCGGGGGTCCTGGAGGTCCTGCAGAGCTGCAACGCTTACCTGGACTCCATAAAGAGGAGTCTGGAGGTGAGGCTGCCGCGCCGGGCGGGGTCGCCGCAGGCGGCTAACCCCGGCGTCCACTCCCTTCCTTGCTTTCTCACCGCCAGCCCTTTTCACACTCACTAACTGTGGTTTGAGAGAAAAAAGATGCACTAATCCAAATGACCTCAGGCCGAGTATCAAGGTTTGTGGAGTCCTGGGTCCTCGACCTCCAGGTTGAGGGTAAGGATAATGCTTGCCTGGGGGTGTGAGGGAAAGAAGATGCTGTGGGACACAGGCCCTGCCATAAGGGAAACACTTAGTCAAGATCCATCCTCCCCTCCTCCTCCTCATCACCATCGTCATTACAGGGCCTGAGCTCTGGGCTTCCTACCACTTGAGCCACAGCACCGTTCCAGCTTTTCTGTGTGTGTGGTACTGAGGAATCAAACCCGGGGCTTCATGCATGCTAAGCAAGCACTAGGCCACACTCCTGGCCCAGGTCTACTATTTTATTAGTATCATTACTCTATAGCTTTAGCAAAGACTGGATTAGAATTTTTTGTTTATTTTGTCCGTCCTGGGGCTTGGACTCTGAGCCTGGGCGCTGTCCCAGGCGAGCACTCTACCCCTTGAGCCACAGCCCCACTTCTGGTTTTCTGGTGGTTAATTGAGACAAGACTCTGAAAGGACTTTCCTGCCTGGCTGGCTTTGGACCACTGTCCTCGGCTCTCAGCCCCCTGAGTGTGCCCAGCTGAATTAGAATATCTTGATAAGTCCCTAAATTAACTTATTGGCCCTGTATTTTTTTTTCTATATTGCCCAAGCATTGAAGAGACAAGAAGGGTGTCTAGAATTTTTAAATAAGGAGGTTTGATGCAAGGAAAAGACAGAAGAGATAGCACAATAGGAAAATGGCAGCTGTCGGCAAACATGTGTCTATTTTACTACAAAGAGGGGTCGCCACACTCTAGTGTGAAATGGTGGGGCAGGAGATGGGCATTCTCCAGGCAGAGAAGGTGAGGTGGTCTGTGAAGTGATGCCGTGTACCTTCCGGTGAGGATGACACCAGAACTGGAGCCCTAAGAGCAGAACTGGAAAGGCAGTGGTGTCCAGTCCACAGTGAGGAAACAGTGCACGTGTGCGCACTCCTCTGGCTTCTGCTTGGACTTTGGTTTTCGTATTTTATTGTAACGTGTTTGGGAACTTAAACATAGCGTTCATTGGTCATGGCTAATACTTTATCGCAGCTTTAACTGCAATGTTTATACGTAGGCCCATATGTCATCCAACTCCTATCATAGAATTGCAGTCTGAGTTGCATTTCTTTTGGTTCTGGACAGGATTACCTTGAAGTTAAAAGAATGATCTTCCCAAGATTTTACTTCCTCAGCAACGCGGAGCTTCTGAACATCCTAGCTAACAGCAGGAACCCCCAGTCCGTGCAGGTAACAGGAGCGTTCTGTCGGCAGAACTGTTTCCCAGCCAGCCCGGCATTTACAGTATTACCAACGTGATTCTCTGGTTCACAGCTTCATCTGGTGAAATGTTTTGAAAACATAAAAGAAGTGCTGATTTGCAAAGAAGAAATTGGACCCCCTGCAGTGAAAATGCTCATCTCTGCAGAAGGCGAGGGGATTCTGCTGCCCAAGTATGAGGCTAGGCCAGACTTACTAGAGGCTTCCTTATCCCGACATGGCGGCTTAGATGTTTATAATAGCTGGCGGGAGTTTGCCATGTGAAGTGTTTCTTCTGAGACTTTTGCTTTCTTCTGTTTACGGTGGAACACTCCCCCGCTCTGCTTCCTTGCTCTAACCTCCAGACTCTGCAGTCCTTCTCGTTTGTACCTGTCTTTTGCTCCAGCATTGAACTCATCTTTCGTGCTCTCTTTTGTGCTGTCTACCTCCTTGTGAGTTTTGTTATGAGCATAGATAGGAAGGAAATTCACACTTTGTGGTTGTTGGGGTTACTTCCCATTGCAGCTTCCACTAGCCTCTGTTCCCGTCACACTGGGCTTCCAGGAAAACAGGACATTAGGATTCCATCCCTCGGGGCCCAGCCAGGGGCCTCCAACCTCCACACGTCCTCTCCTCCTTAATCTACCAAAGCTCCAAGTCAGTTTTGCTGCTTGAAAAGATCAGGAGCAATTCAAAAAACGTTACACTGCAACTTGTCTATTTTGTGCATTCTTATTTTCAAATTCCTATTGATCCTAATTATTGTATGTATTCATAGTCTTAGTGTCAAAATTTCCTGAAGCTAATTAGTATGTTTTCCGTATAGTTTCCTATCTTAAAATCTAGAGAAGACAGAAAATATGATAGATCTGACGGTAATTACAAATGTATAGAAAACAGTTTGTAGGTTTATCAAAAGACTGACACACAAGTTAATATTCATGGTGTAATACTAATTATTTTTGAATGAACAGGAAAATCCGTATAAGGAGCGCTGTTGAGCAATGGCTGGTAAACATAGAGAAAAGCATGTTTGATGCAGTGAGGAAGTGAGTATAACATTCAGACCCTACAGTGCTACCACACACACACGTGTGCTGATATACGCGCGCACTTTACTATGCACTAGTGTAAACTGAGGACATGCAGACAAGACGTGGAAAGAACTTCGTAGGGCAGAGGATACAGTCACGGCTTGGCGCAACCTCTGCTGGCGTCTGCCTCTGCTTTCACACCATGCTCCAGGAGCCGCTGGTCTTGTCCAGGTTCAAATCCCACAACAGACAAAAAAAGAAAGAATCTGGACAAATGATAACTTTCCAGTGGTATATGATGTGCCAACCGTAAGAGTTCTGTACCTTTCTCTACACTCCTCTTGGTGTGTGCGCGCCAGGCCCGGGGCTTGCACTCAGGCAGGGCCTGAGCACTGTCCCTGAGCATTTTTTCTCAAGGCTGGTGTCCTACCGCTTGAGCCACAGGGCCACTTTCAGCTCATTCCTGATTAACTGGAGATAAGAGTCTCACAGACGTTCTTGCCCAGGCTGGCTTTGAACCACAGTCCTCAGGTCTTAGCCTCCTGAGCAGCTAGGATTATAGCCATGAGGCACTAGCACCCTACCCCCCTTTTTAAAATGTCATTTTTGTCTTCGTGATGTTTTGAATGATAGATTTTATAAAATGCTGACTATTACAGGTGAGAGTGGCCATCTTTCTTGTGTTGTTGTGTTTCTGGTCATTAAGAGAGCTTTCAGGGTTTGACAATGGTGCCCAGGTTTCTAAAGTACGTCCCTTATGAACTAGGCATGTCGTGCTGATTGCAGCTTGGGAAGCTTTAAATTTTTTTATTGTTTCTAAATAACTATCTTGAACATTCATTATAGCAACACAAAATTATCCCAAGTGATCTAAAAAGCCAGTGCAATCCCCATCACAATTCCAGGGTCATTTTTCACAGAAATGGGAAAGTTGTTTCTGAAATTCATATCAAACCACAAAAGATTCCAAACAGCAATGCAAATCTGAGCCAATGGAACAAAACGAGAAGCATCCCCTACCCGACTTCAGAATCTATGAAATCAGAACGAGGGGCATCTCCTACCCGACTTCAGAATCTATGAAATCAGATCGAGGGGCATCCCCTACCCGACTTCAGAATCTATGAAATCACAAACACAAAGGGATAGGACAGATAAAACACAGAAATAAACGTGCATATTTATAGTCAGTCATGGGAAAAGCAAAGTTTCTTTAATAAGTAACTTCAGGCAAAAGTAAATATAAAATGCAGAAGAATTTGGTTGAACCTTCAACCAAATACAAGGAAACATACACTGATTGAAAGTCTGGCCAAGGCCATGTGCCCAGAAGGCTAAGATCTGAGGGCTGTGGCTCACAGCCAGTCTGGGCGGGCAAATCAGTGAGGCTCCTCTGGACAGACAGACAGAAGTAACGCTGTGGTAGAGCACCAACCATGGGCGGTAGGAGCTGAGCCAGAGCAGGAGCCTGGAGGAACGAGTAAGCCCAGGATTGGCACAGCAGCAGCCGCCGCCGCCGCCAAAGGGCAAAGAACATTACATGACTCAAAAGAAGGTGTCCGAATGGCCAGCAGATGAAGGCCAGGGCCGTCCCCAGGCGACGCCAGGAGAGACATGGACCCTCTGGAGGCGGGGTCTGTGGTCCCTTGCAGTGCTCCCTGGAGCAGGACTCTCTCCCCCTTCACCTCGAGTCTCACCTCAGCTCAGGATCCATTTCTCTGTTGCTCTGGGGTTACAGGCACAAACCATCATGCCGGCTTGTTTATTGAGATGGGTTTTGCTCACTTTTTATCCCTCACAGCCAGGTGGGGCCACAGGTATGCATCACTGAGCCTTCTTCCTTTTCTTTCTTTTTAGTGTACAGCTCTTCCGCCTCCTTAATTAAACTGACCTCTGAATATTTTGTTTTCTTTCTTCCTATTGTGACTAGATTGATTTCTTAATTATTTTTCAGAAAGCTTGTAGTGACTAAAGAAACACTACTGATTTGTTCCTGTCACGGATCTCTGTTCAACTTTTCACTGTTGAGTATTATATTAACTATAAGGTTTCATATATAGCCTTGATTGTATTGAGGCACATGACCTTTATGCCTATTTTTTTTAGTTTTATCAGAAAAGGATGTTGAATTTTATCAAATGCTTTTTTAGTATCTGTTGAAATTATAATGTAGTTTCTCTTCATTCTATTAAAATCAGGTTATATTTATTAATTTATATACATCTTAAACCCCAGGATCTCTTTTGTTCCTGATCCTATTAGATTATGGAAAACGGTTCTTTCAATACGCTGTTAAAATTGTTTTATTCCCAGCGTTTGCCGGGTGGGGTGGGTTAGAGGTACTTGCCTGTAAGTTTGGTAGTGTCCTTGTCTGGCTTTGGTGTCCTTGCAGAATGAGTTTGGAATTACTACTCCTTTATCAATATTTTTGAAAAGTTGGCAAAAAAATGGCTTTAGTTCTTTAAACGTTTGATAGAATTTGGCAGTGAAGAGCGTGGTGCTGGCTTTCTTTGACAGCCTTTAACCAAATCTCTGTATCCATTGTGTGCCTGGATTTCCCGCTTATTCTGACTCAGTCCCCACCTCGCTTTTACTGTAACCCATTGGCTTGTTCAAGGGAGTTCCTGCACACCAGGAACTGAGGTGCTGGCCTTTCAGCACTCTCTGTGATTGCCGTCACGTGTGGACTCATTCTTACCTCATGGTTTGGGGTTGTGGATGTTTTTCATTTCCTATTTGAGATTGTCTTCTCATCTCTTTTGGCACAGTTGTATGGCAATTATAAACATCTACTAGACACTAGCAAAATCGCAGCCCTTCATGAACCTTATTTTTTATTGAAGCCTACATTTAATAAATATCTCCAATTTGTTCGCTAATACATTCTTTACTTCATAATTTCCCCTGCTCACCACAACCCTATTGACATCCTTTGGCATTGTATTTCTAAATCCTGTTGTAGGTTGAGTCATACACTTATTTGAAAAGTATCCATTACTACATCATAGATCCGATATTGTAAATTTTACTTACATTCGTTTACATTTTATACGCATCTTCAAGTACTCTTTTCAGAAAGCACCTGGTGGTGTGTGTATTAGAGACAATCTTCAATCCGATGTTGGTTTTATCCATGGATGTGGACACATGGTGCGTATAAAGTTACTTTAGTAGCACATCCGCACTGCCCGGCACTTGGGAGACTGTCGTCACCGGAAGGCCAACCTGTGTGGGCTTCGCAGTGTGAACCTGTCCAAGAAGTGGGGCAGTGGCTCAGGGGTGGGGCGGCAGCCCTGGGCTAAAGACTCAGGGCTAGTGCCCAGGCCCAGAGTGCAAGTCCATGACTGACAAACAAGAAAAGAAAACGATTGTATAAACGTGCTTCGTTTTTAGCCACAATGATAAAGACGACAATAAAAGTAATAGATTTGATGAACAATCACAACAAAATGTAAAAGCATCAATACTTCTACATCAGTATAGAAGCATCAGTGTCTTCTACATGATAATTATTTTTAAAACCAAATGCAGGGCTTTACTTTGAAGAGTTACTTACAGTTTCAGGCCAGCATTTTACTCTAGAAAATATTTTATATCCAGATTTTGCTCTTGGTATCATTTACAACCTGAAGGCTAATTTGAGTGTTTTTCTAATTTGGTACGCGCTTTTACTGTCTCAGAGAGTCAAGGACTAGAAGGGTGGTAAGAGCAGCACAGGTGTTCTCGGGCTGCATGGACACGGGTGCAGAGCTACCCGCAGTCGTGGGGATTCTCCTGAGCTGGCAGACTTGCCTCTAAATGCCTGTGACCACTGGCTGGACTCAGATAATGAAAATGCATTCTGTTTTTAGGTTTGTGAATCAAGGGGTTGAAGACTGGACCCAGCAGGACTTTCCTCTGTGGGTGGTGTCACATCCAGGACAGGTGGTCCTCACGGTGGTAAGTCACACGGCTCCCGTGCGGGCAGGGGATTTCAGGCTGGGGCTCCAGGGCAAAGGAGCCTTAGGAAGAGGACAAACACTTGTCACTTACCTTGAAGTACATTAAAAATAAGATGGAAACATGTATAGATCACAAGAACATAGACAAAAGTTAATTCTAGATATATGTGATAGAGACTACATAATTCATATTTTCTACAGTGTAAATTTTTTTCAGAATGTAATAGTGAATAAAAATGAGCCACGAATTATTTTACAGAGGTATCACAAATTGTATTTTACAAATTATTTTTAACTGTCATTTAAAAGTAACTACAAATATGGTAGCCTTATAAAGTTAGATATATAACATTAAATGATGCTGAAAATGTAATATTGAAATGGACAGATTTAAATAATACTAGAGCTTTGTGAGTTAGAAGGCAGCACAGGTCTCCTCCCACTGAGATCAGGAGGTCAGAAGACGCCCACGGGCCTTCCACTCAGATCAGGAGGTCAGGAGACAGCCACGGGCCTTCCACTGAGATCAGGAGGTCAGGAGACAGCCACGGGCCTTCCACTGAGATCAGGAGGTCAGGAGACAGCCACGGGCCTTCCACTGAGATCAGGAGGTCAGGAGACAGCCACGGGCCTTCCACTGAGATCAGGAGGTCAGGAGACAGCCACGGGCCTTCCACTGAGATCAGGAGGTCAGGAGACAGCCACGGGCCTTCCACTGAGATCAGGAGGTCAGAAGACAGCCACGGGCCTTCCACTGAGATCAGGAGGTCAGAAGACAGCCATGGCCTTCCACTGAGATCAGGAGGTCAGAAGACAGCCATGGCCTTCCGCTGAGATCAGGAAGTCAGGAGACACCCATGGGCCTTCAAGCTGAGATCAGGACACCTGATAGCTCTGTGGTCTGGATGTCACCGGTGTTGGCTGTCTCCACGTTCTTGTAGTTATGTTCAAAAAGAGCATGGTTGGTCCTCCCTGTGTCCTTCCATCCTCCGAATATAAGGCATTCTCCAGTTCTGAAGACAGACGTGATTATCTGGAACTCACTTAAATAATTCCTCATAGCCCTGCCACCCCGTGCTTCCCAGTGCATCCGCGTTTGCTGTGGGGTGACACAGCCGTGGTTCTGGGGCTGGGAGCCCAGGCGTCTTCGTGTGAAGCCATTCTTCTTCTGCACACACATTTGCAGTACTGGCTTTCCTGGAGACCAGGAGAGCATGAGCGAGAACATTGTCCACACGGAGGTTGTTTTGTTGAAGCCAGAGGAATGGTAGAGCTTCGCAAGCAGATTGTACGAAGTACGGCTAAGGAGCAAGCAAACGGAAAATCCACGGAGATAACGGATGATAAGTGGCCAGAAGGGTGTGAAGAAGGGAGGAGGGGGGAGCCGAGGGGGACAGATTCCTGTTCATTCTCTGACCTTTGTCTAGAAGAGTCGTTCATTTGAAAAGAAGGGACGGCCATAATTTTAAAAGCTCTAGGTAGGTCTAAAGGCTGCCATGGCGTTAGTTATGAAGCTCAGTATGAGAGTAGGAGCTGGATTTTAGTTTTTGTTTTGTCTTTGGATACCACTGGGACTAGAACTCGGGCCTTGCGTGTCTCTGCAGTCCCCCTACCTCGCCTCACGCATAGATGACATAATGCTGTGAACCTCAGCACTGGACTTTTTGAGAACGGTTCTTATGAACTGTGTTTTCCTTGGTTCTGGGCTGCTCTCCCGCCACAGTCTGCTTCCCAGGCAGCTGGCGAGGCAGGCACAAGACTCTGCGCCTGTCATTTACCATGTATTGTTAACGGGCCCTACGCTGGTCTCAAGCTTGCCAAGGCAGGTACTCCATCACTGGAGCTGCGCCTCTGGTTAGAGACAGTGGTTATTCTGCAGTGGTCTTAGTAGAAACCATGTTGCCATGAGTTGCTGTCAGCGAGTGTTTTTAAAACATACTTCTCGTTGTTTGGCCTGGTGAAAAATATGTTCACACATAGATGCCACTGTCTCATGCTGGGGGCCCTAGCTACTTAGAAGGCTGAGACCTTGAGGGTCATGGCTCAGTATCCTCCCAACCTGAAAAGTCCCCAGGCTCCGTCTCTAAAAATGACTAGCAAATCTGGGTGAGATCCTGGCCTAACTGGCAGAGTACTAACAGAGAAAGTAAAGCAGAGGGGCTGCATGCCCCTGAGTGCTCATACTGGCAAAATAAAATAAGAATTATCCACATCTTTTTACTTCACCTCGATAAACCACAATAGCTTTCTAAATTAATCTGGACTTGCAGACAGAGATGGTTCCTGTCAACTTTCTCTGTCCTTTGTACTGTCCATTTGACTGAAGGAATCCTGCCTTCATCTGAAAGACTTCTTCAGCCGTTCTGGACAAGATGGCAAAAATAATGAGTTGATCTCGTATTTCTCTAGTAAATTGAAATAATCGAACTCGTACTTTCAAGGGATCTTCCCTAGATCCCTGGTGTTCCACATATGTCTAACAATAAGAAACAAATGGCATCTGCTCCAGAAGTGCTTCGATGTGGATCGGCCTTTCCAAGGTTCACGCGTCTCCCACTTTGTCTTGGACTTGCTGCACATGTCATAGAGAGGGGAGCTCTGCCGGAGACGTAAGAGGCGTCTCTCGGGGAGACGTAAGAGGCATCTCTCTGGGGAGACGTAAGAGGCATCTCCCTGGGGGAGACGTAAGAGGCATCTCCCTGGGGAGACGTAAGAGGCATCTCTCGGGGAGACGTAAGGGCATCTTTGCAGGTATGGTGACCTCCCTCCGGATGTCTTTATGTGAGAATTTCAGGATGACTTACCCAAAATAGAGTAACAATTGTTCTTTAAGTAGATAAGCAAATAAAAAAAATGGAACACACCATTCACAATCTCCCTCAGCATGGATTTTTCTTGAAGAATGATCTTAAGTAACAACAGTACAGGAGCATACATAAAAAACTCTCAACACACCCCTGCCTTAGCACAAGCATCCACCACATTTCAGTCTGTAGCCTTCAAATACGTACATAGACTTAAGCTCTCCCCTTCACACATGCACACACACGCGTGCGTGCATATTTACGACTATCACACATACTTCATAAAAATGTGTTTTAAAGAGATATGTTTCGATTCATGTATGTATCATTGACTTTTTCAGAGTCACATCATGTTTCATAACGATTGTAACAGAAGTTTTATGAGTCCTAATCCAATAGAAGAGTTGGAAAAAGTCCATATTGGTGTGATTTGCCACCTAAAAGAAATTGCAGAGCTGATCGGGTTGAGTACTAATAATTCTCGAACAAAAATTGTGCTGGAAGCCTTGGTTACCCATTTTGTTCACAGCAGAGATATTGTGATGGATTTACTACTTAAAAACATAATCAGTGTGGAGGATTTTGAGTGGACAAGGTGGGTGATAGAAGTCTAAGTGTGCGTCTCATGACCATGTTAGATGATAAATTGGTTCTCTCACGTCCAGGCCTCGGCCCGTTGCTGCAGCCCATTCCTGCACTTCCTTCTTTCCCTCTCCGGCCTCCGTCCACATTTTCACTTCTTTCCGTTTGTCTTTCTAATGGGACGGTGTTCTTGTTTGCCACTCATCCAAGGAGCGTTTTCTGGTGAGGAGTGGGGCTCCCTCTTGCCTCTCTCCCTGTGGTGTCGGCTCCTGCCCAGCACCTCCTCTGCTTCCGCTCCGTTCTGGTGAAACCCCGAAGGTGCAGAGGGCGAGAGGCTGCCTCGGTGAGACAAGGCGACCAAGCATTAGGTTCCTATGTTAAGTCGGAACTCTTCATTTAAAAGGGTTTTTTTTTTCTTCTAAAAGTTTTAATCTGTTTTTTATTTATTTTTCTTGTCTAAGACTTTGCAAGGCCGGGCAAGAATGGGATTTCATGGTCTCTCGGGGTTCTCCCCTGGCTGCACAGTTCACGCCCTTCACAGGACCCCCCAGCCCGACAGCCGCCGGCTGGTGTCTGTGTCTGGGCCTGGCCCGGCCACTCACACCAGAGCCACAGCTCCCTGGTGCATTTTAGGGTGGACTTTTCCTGCTCTGCTGGCTTCCAGCTGCATTCCTCAGCCCCCTGAGTGGCGGGGACTACAGGCGAGAGCCACGGGCCCCCTCCAGAGTTTTGGATACTTAAATGTAACAGCTATCTTTCAGTTTCCTCATAGGAACCCACACGGCAGCGAGCAGTGTGTGTGATCTCACGTGCCACCACCATCTGATTTGTAAACGTGGTGAACTTTATACCACATCTCATTCATTTTAACGTTTTGGCTTCTGTCTGCGTTGATAAATCATGTCCCACTGTTAAACCTTCTTAGATTTCTTTGTGTGAAGGAAGTCATTTTACCTGGGTCTACATGAACATTCAAAAACTTTGCTTTCAGACACTTGCAGTATAAATGGGATGAAAAACAAAAGCTGTGCTACGTGACGCAGGGCGACGCCAGCTTCAGCTACGGCTGCGAGTACCTGGGCTGCTCACGCCGGCTGGTGGTGACGCCCCTCACGGACAGATGCTGGCTGACGTTCCTGGGGGCGCTGAGCCTGCACCTGGGTGGCTGCACGGCCGGCCCTGCCGGCGTGGGGAAGACGGAGACGGTTAAAGACCTGGCCAAGGTGAGTCTTCTCCCGTGACGCAACGTTTCACTGCAGCCGTGGGCTGCATTTAGCAAGTGCGTTCATTCAGTGGCATCAGTGTGTGTGTAGTGCTGGGGACTGAATCCAGGGCTCTGCACACCCTAGGCCAGTGCTATGCTAATTAAGCCATGCTTCCAGTCGCGATTTCCTTTGAGGATGGGACATGCTGGGCTCCCAGGAACTCTGCCCAGGCTGGCCTTGAGCGTGAGCTCCCCTCTGTCCCCTGCCCGGGCTGGCCTTGAACGTGAGCTCCCCTCTGTCCCCTGCCCAGGCTGGCCTTGAGCGTGAGCTCCCCTCTGTCCCCTGCCCAGGCTGGCCTTGAGTGTGAGCTCCCCTCTGTCCCCTGCCCAGGCTGGCCTTCAGCGTGAGCCCCCCTCTGTCCCCTGCCCAGGCTGGCCTTGAACGTGAGCTCCCCTCTGTCCCCTGCCCAGGCTGGCCTTGAGTGTGAGCCCCCCTCTGTCCCCTGCCCAGGCTGGCCTTGAACGTGAGCTCCCCTCTGTCCCCCGCCCAGGCTGGCCTTGAGCGTGAGCCCCCCTCTGACCCCTGCCTGGCGTGCACCGGCCTGCAGCAGTCAGGTTTTGAATGCCTGTGGTGCCTCGACTGGTATCAGGTGACCTGTCTGAACATGTGAAGGAAGCAGAGTATAGTTTTCCAGGCTGGGCTTGAACCCAGGACCTGGCCACTTTCTCCATTCTTTTTGGCTCAAGGTTGGCACTCCACATGTGTTTGGGAGCCACAGCTCCACTTCCAGCTGTTTGGGGGTTAATTGGACTCTCCTGCCCAGGCTGGCCTGGAACCATTCCTCAGATCTGAGCCTTCTGGGCAGCCAGGGTGACAGATGTAAGCCATCAATACTTAGCTCTTTTTCTTTTCTTTTCTTTTCTTTCCTTTTTTTTTTTTTTTTTTTTGCCAGTCCTGAGCTTGAGCTCAGGGTCTGAGCACTGTCCTTGGGCTTTCTCAAGGCTAGAGCTCTACCACTTGAGCCTCAGCACCACTTCCGGCTTTTTTCTATGTATGTGGTACCGAGGAATTGAACCCAGGTCTTCATGCATGCTAGGCAAGCACTTTATCCACTAGGCCAAACTCCTGGCTCCTCTTTTCTTTTTTTAAATGGAGGGTTTGAGTAAAAATATGACTTGGTACTATATTTATTTATTTATTTATACTCTATTGAACCTGATGAAATGGATTTGGTATTTAATGCATCTTTTCACACTGCAAAGTGTTCTCAAAAGTGTAATAAAGACATTTTATTGCTCTGGAACATATGATGTTATTGTTTTTTGGCATAATTAAAGAACTATATTGAGATAATACGTTTGTTTTCCAGGCTTTGGGTAAACACTGTGTCTTGTTCAGCTGCTTTGAAGACTTGGATTATAAGGTAATTCTTAAACATAATCTCTAGGGAAAAGTAAAGTACAAAGAAAATAATTTAAGAATGATAAACAATGTTAATTATTAGGATATTAGCCATTCTCATCAGTATTAAGCATTAAAGAGATACTGAATATTGAAGGACTAGAAACGCTATCACCCTTTGACGCTAATAGAGTGAAATAGACCTAGAGTGTAAGAGAAACTCAAAGTATCAGATAGCTTTGATTTTAGTTTAGGTGAACCCCTTAGTTTCAGTGTTTAGGTCATCCTAAATATTCACTTACTGAAAACATAATTAAAGGAAAGAAGTCTATGATTAACATGAAAACACAGTGAGAGCTAAGCCACTTAGAATCTTCAGCCCTGTGACTTACTTTGCTAAACACAAACAATCCATGGTGAATAAATAAAGACAAGATCTGATCTGCTGCCTTGGCGGGCACTCACTTGTGTACTCCTCCAGGTCTGACGGCTTTGCTCTTCTTCATTTCCTTTTCTTTCCTGTTATACTCCTGGTAAAAATCACTGGCTTCTTAAACTGTCTTCAACCCAAGGATATGTCATTTGGCTGGTCAGTTTTTTTTTTTTTTTTATTGTGGGGCTTGAACTCTGGGCCTGGGCACTGTCCCTGAGTTCTTAGCTCAAGGCTTGTGCTCTGCCACTTGAGCCACTTCCAGTTTTCCAGAGATAAGAGTCTCACACGTTACGTGGCCAGGCTGGCTTTGAACCTTGATCCTCAGATCTCAGCCCCTGAGTAGCTAGAATTGCAGGCGTGAGCCACCGCGCCCGGCTTCTTTCATTTTTCTGTTGTTATTTAGTGGCTGTGTAAAGGGTTACACTTCCATGGATCGGAACGGGGTACCATGCTTCCTTCCTTCTCCCCCAGTCCACAATCTGCACGGTTTGTTTTTACGTAGTGTGTATTGAATACAGCCACTGCATCTGTTCATCCTTCCTCCCTCCACCTCTGTGCTCCCCTAAACACCCCGAGAATGCTTGCAGTTCCCTGAGTTTGTTTTGATAAACAGTACTTTAGCTGTTCAGAGGAATTATGTCTTTGGGATTCCCTTCCTTTAGTCAGCTTGTTTGTGAGTAAATGCACAGCCTTGCCTAAGTTATTATGTTGAGTTGCATTTTCAATCTAGCTTCCACTTGTCAGAGAAAACATGCACCATTTGTCTCTCTGAGCCTGGGTTACTTTATGTACCATAATGTGTTCTATTTGATGCATTTTCTGGCAAACGACATAATCTTATTCTTTCTAATGGATGAGTAAAATTCCATTGTGTATATATGCCACACTTTCTTGCCCCACTCAGGGAAGCTGTCTCCACAACTTGGCTATTGTGAACAGGGCTGCTGTGCACATAGATGTGCACACGTCTTTACTGAACCCTGGCTTGTGGCACTCTGGGTACTCATGGCAGTCCCACAGTGTCATAAAACTCCCTTTTTCCTATTGCTACTATGTGATTTTTCGATGCTGGCCAATCCAACTGAGATAGAATCTCAGAGTTGATTTGGTTTGCATTTCCTTTATGTCCAGGGATGTTTCGCATGTCTTGTGTGTTTATTGCCATTCTTACTTCTTCGGGGAAGTATCTATTCACCTCTTTTGCCCACTTATTAAGTTCTTGATGGAGGATCGGTGTCCTGATCCCTCTCTTCTGTACATTAGACCCTTGTTGCATGCGTAGATGGTGAAGTTCTCCCAGTCTGTAGGTGTCTTTTTAGCTTAGTATCTAAGTCCTTTGCTGTGCGGAAACTTTTTAGCCTAATGCAGTCCCATTAGTGAAGTCCCTGTCGTATTTGCCGTGACCCTGGGACTCTTCAGAAAGTTCCTGCCTATGCCCCTGAATTCTTACATTCTCTTACTTCCTCTTGTAGTAGAGTCCGAGTTTCAGGACTGCCACTTTGAGTGGGTATTAGCACACGATGACAAATGGCTTCAATTTCAGTTTTCTACCTATGGAGCCCGGTTTTCCCAGCACTTAGAAGAGGCTGTGCATGGCAGCCTCACGCGGCGTCCTAGAGGCAGTGGCCGCCATTCAGAGCCGAATCATACTTCTGCAGGCGCTCCTTGCCTTCGGGGTTGGTGTTGAGAACTCTGCAGCTATTCTCACTTTGTTTCCATTGTGGTAAAGTTCCCTCTCTAATGTGGCTGCCTTTAAAATCACCCCTGTTGAAGTGCAGGTAGTACAGCAATGTGTCTGGAGCATGGCTCCTCCAGGCTGTCTGCCGGGGTTTCTGCATGTCTCTGTCCTGCGGGTGAGATTCTCCTCCTCGAATCCGGGAAGGTTTTCTGTTTTATTTTAGGAATGGGTTCTCAATGCCTTTGGATTGGATTTTTACCTCTCATCTATTCCAATTATATGTAGAGTTGATTTTTTTGCCAAATCTGCTAATTCTTGAATGTCTCTTTGGCATATTCTGTTTTTCCAATGCCTTTGACTGTTCTAGTTCCTCTGCTTTATCTTCAACTCCAGATATTCTGGTTCCAAGGTCTTCTGTGATGTTGTTTCTTAACACCTTTCACGGAACCTTTCACAGTTTCTATCTCCTTGTTGGTATTCTTTTTTTATGTGCTGCGTTTCCTATTTTTTTATTTTATTTTGCCAGTCCTAGGCTTGGGCTCAGGGCCTGAGCACTGTCCTTGGACTTTCTCAAGGCTAGAGCTCTACCACTTGAGCCTCTGCACCACTTCCGGCCTTTTCTATGTGTGTGGTACTGAGGAATGGAACCTGGGTCTTCATGCCTGCTGGGCGAGCACTCTACCACTAGGCCATGCTTCCGGCCCATGTGCTGCATTTTCTTCCTGATTTGGTCTTCTGGTCCGTTTTCTCCTGGATCTGTTCTTTTATTCATTGGCCATGTCTCTCACCACTGCTTTATGACCCCTTTGCTTGGCCTCTCTTGGTCCCCGTTGTTGAGTGCCCCCTGTGCTGTTCTTGGTTGCGTGGGGTGTGGGGTGCTTCCCTGTGGGTGGAGAAGGGGAGCATGGAGGTGAGACTGTGCTGCTGGAGTCTGCTGGCCAGCGTGGTGAAGCCCGTCGGGCTCTCTGGGGGAGGCCCCTGCAGGAGGCAGCGGTTGAGCTCTGTCTGTGTCCGATTCTCAGTCATTTCCCAACCTTCAGACCGGAGTTGTTGGTCTGTGTCTCTCTGCAGATGTGGTGGGCTCACAGGTGTCAGGAGTAAGGAAGACGCTGAACAGAGAAAACAGAAAGAAAAGAGGAAGGAAAGGAGGAGGAGGAGGAGGGGGTGGGGGATGGAGGGGGAGGAGCTGCTGCCCAGCTGGCCCCAGCATGTGCCCCCTGAGGCCGCACTGCACCCCATGGGACACCCCTGTCCTTGCCGTGCCCCTCTGTACACCTTTCGCCTTGGCCATGTCCTCACTGTGTGTCCCTGTTGTGTCCCAGTGGCGTCACCACCACACCCCTGCCCTGCCCTGTGTTGTCCCCTGTGTGCTGATTCCATCCCCAGGGTGCAGGAGAAAGGAGACGGGAGAGGCCCCCACTTCAGGTCCTGGGCAGAGCGTGGCGACCTGCTTTGAGATCATTCTGTGTTGTTTGTGTGACCAATGGTTTTAAGGTACTGGGAAGGTTCTTCTACGGCCTGGTTCAGTCTGGAGCCTGGTGCTGCTTTGATGAATTCAACCTGCTCGATGTGGAAGTCCTCTCGGTCATCGCCTCCCAGATCCTAGAAATCAAGGCAGCAAAAGACAACTACTCCATCAGGTGCTGTTTAATCCTGACTGTGCGTCTAATTACTGTCCAGTGTTGTTCTTCAGCAAGTATTGGGTCTTTGGGGTTTTCGTGTTTCCTCATTTTTAAAGCGTGTGCCCACAGGGATGTCTGAGTGTGCACTGTTTCCTTTCTTACCAAATAACATGAAAAATTTACAGGAAGCGTGCCCTACTCATGCATCTATTACATATGGCTCTGACCAAGCAGGGCCAGAAAATAATAAGTCAAAATTCAAATACTTAGCCAGTACCATGGCTCATGCCTGTAATCCTAACTACTTGGGAGACTGAGTCTGAGGATCAAGTTCAAAGCTAGTTTAGGCAGCCAAATCAAAGAGACTTCAGTTAACCAGCAAAAAGCCAGAAATGGAGGTATGCCTCAAGTGGTAGAACATGATCCTTAAACAAAAAGGCTAAGCAAGAGTATGAGGCCCTGAGTTCGAGCCCCAGTACTGGTGCACAGAAAAAAATAAAAAATCAGGACTTTAAATGTTTGCACATACTTTTGCAAGTCACTTAATGTGGAGAAGTTTGTCCTGCATAATCATCCATTGTGTTTAAAGCATGTGATCTTCTATGTGTTTCTCTGCTATGAATTTTGTGAAAATATGTTTTCCGAACAGCAAGGTAAAGGTTAATATGCTTCACTGAAGTGAAAATTGGGAATTTGTTAAATTATAGCATGTCGGTAGTGGAAGTTGGGCAGGCTTACAATGAAAACTGATTCAGGCATTTGCAGCGCAAAGCCAATTCTGCATCTGGAGCCTGCTTGGGGGCTGTCTGTCTCCTTCTCTGGAGTCTGGAGCCTGCGTGGGGGCTGTCTGTCTCTCTGGAGTCTGGAGGCTGCGTGGGGGCTGTCTGTCTCTCTGGAGTCTGGAGCCTGTGTGGGGGCTGTCTGTCTCTTTCTTTGGAGTCTGGAGCCTGCATGGGGGCTGTCTGTCTGTCTCTCTGGAGTCTGGAGCCTGTGTGGGGGCTGTCTGTCTCTCTGGAGTCTGGAGCCTGTGTGGGGGCTGTCTGTCTCTCTGGAGTCTGGAGCCTGCGTGGGGGCTGTCTGTCTGTCTCTCTGGAGTCTGGAGGCTGCGTGGGGGCTGTCTCTTTCTTTGGAGTCTGGAGCCTGCATGGGGGCTGTCTGTCTGTCTCTCTGGAGTCTGGAGGCTGCGTGGGGGCTGTCTCTTTCTTTGGAGTCTGGAGCCTGCATGGGGGCTGTCTGTCTGTCTCTCTGGAGTCTGGAGCCTGTGTGGGGGCTGTCTGTCTCTCTGGAGTCTGGAGCCTGCATGGGGGCTGTCTGTCTGTCTCTCTGGAGTGTGGAGGCTGCATGGGGGCTGTCTGTCTCTCTGGAGTCTGGAGTCTGCGTGGGGGCTGTCTGTCTCTCTGGAGTCTGGAGCCTGCGTGGGGGCTGTCTGTCTGTCTCTCTGGAGTCTGGAGCCTGCGTGGGGGCTGTCTGAAGTTGGACTAGGAAGTGGCTCCCATTCCTGGCTTCTGTCCTCCCACACCATCCCTCATTCTTGCCTGTGTCATCTGTGCAAATGGAGCCCTCTGGCATGAAGACGGGCCCTCTGGATCCCCTTGAGGAGCCCGTGTCCTCCTGTGTGCCAGCGTGCGTCCCCGGCCAGCATGGTCCCTCCTTCGGTCTCCCTGCACTGTTTCTAGGGAGTGGTGTTTGGACTAAGCACGGCACAGAGGGGAACCCACTCCCACCGCCATTGTCTGGAAAGAACCAAATCTCGTGGTGACTGCTGCCATGTCTTCCAGGTTCGTACTGGATGGAAAAGACATGCGCCTGAATATGTCTTGTGCAGTGTTTATCACCATAAACCCCAGGTAAGCAGAGCAGACGGGCGACATCCCTGCCTCACTCCCCAGCCCTCAGACCCTCGGACCCCATGGCGCTCCCACACTCCCCCGGCCAGCGGACATTTCCGTTTCTGAGTACCCAGCAAGAAAGGCGCAGGTGGGCTGTTGTCAGAATGGATGTGGCACTGATGTGGAGGGGCACCACGTTAGAGCGGAGCGAGCCTGGGGAGGAGCGGGGCAGAGACGTGGTTTCCCAGACCCGATGGCACGAACGAGGTGGTCCAGCACCGTGCAGCCACTTCACGGTAAAGACCCCCGGGCCTGGAGGGTGACGTGTCGCTCTTGTCGTTCTTGCCTCCTCCTCTGCCCTGGAGTTACGGAGGTCGAGTGGAGCTCCCAGACAACCTGAAAGCCCTGTTCCGCCCCATGATAATGACGGCACCTAACTTTCAAATCATCACCGAAGTGATACTGTTTTCATTTGGCTTCAAATCTGCAAAGCTGCTCTCGGAAAAGGTCGTTCATCTTTATGAATTAGCTAGCAAGCAGCTTTCACCGCAGGTAAGGAACTGCTCTTCTCAGACGAGTAAAGGGGATATACACGCGTAATGTCCCGTCCTTGTAAACGCGGCAGGCAGAGGCCAGAAAGGGGAGGAGTGAGATCTGAGGCCGGCCCAGGCAAAAAAACAAGCAGATACTGTAGTTATGGGTAAATTTAACTTTATCTGAAACTATGATGAGCTTTCAGTTGTGTGTTTTATTAGATATGCTTCATCAAGCTGGAGGTGATGGTTCACATGTGTATAATATATCACATAAATGAAATCAAAGGCAAAAATCGCATAATCATCTTGACATAGAAAGAAGAGTTAATAAAAATTAACATCATTGTATAACGGTTTTGAATAAACTAGAAATCAATGGACTGTCCCCAGGCCGAATCAAGGTTCTACATGGTAAACCTATTATATAGCCAATATCACATTAGATGAGGAGGAAATGGAAATCAGGAAATTAAGAGACCCTAAAGTTAGAAACAAGACAAGGACACTCACTCTCCCCCTGCTCAGTCAGTATGGCACTAGAATTTCTAGCCAGAGCAGTAAATCATGAGAAAAACAAACGGGATTCAAGTTGGAAATAAATGAAATTATTCTTATCCTTGCAACAACATGATACTATAACTAACAGACCCCACAGAGTCCTCAAAACACTTCTTGATCTTTTTTTAAACACTCCTTTGGAAACGTAACAGTATATAAAAGTCAGCAATCAAAAATCCATAGTTTTTCTTCATACCGGTAACAAATAAGATGAGAAAGAAACCAGGAAAATAGTTCTGTTTACAATAGCCTCAAGAATAATAAAATACTTACATACTGGCTAGGTGAAAGACCTCCACAATTAAGATTATAAAACCTTGAAAAGGAGAAATGGAAGAAAACAGCAGACGATGGAAAGACTTGTGGATTGGCAGATTATAAAAAAAAAAAATGATCGTACTGCCAAAAGCAATCCACAGATTCAGTGCAATACCACTGAATCAAAACCAATTTAATTCTTCACAGAAATAGAAATTCATAGGGAAGCATCAAAGATCCCGAGTGAAAAAAACAATGTGGGGTGTCCTGATGCCAGACTTGAACATACACTGCACAGCCACAGAACAGAAAACAGCACCCACAGGCGCGAAACAAACCCAGAGAACAATGGAGCAGGACAAAAGTTAGAGCTACAGGCACTGGAGACTAACAAACAGGGCTGGCAAAACTGGTTTATCTTCTTGTATCTCCCTGTATACAAAATCAACTCCAAATATATAAAATACCTCAAAGACCTGAAACTTTAAATCTACTATAGTAAATCGTAGGGAAGATTCTGACTTCATAGACGTAAACCTAGTGAGACCCACCTCACCACTGCCCCCAGCACGGGGGAAGACAGATGTAGACACAAGACACACTCACAGACCTGTGTTCACTGCCGTGAAGTTCACATGGAACCAGCTGGGGTAGACAAAACACAGCACTTCAACACAGCCGTAAAACAAGAGGAGAGCACGTCATCTACGGGAAAACACAAGAAATCGTAGAACATCACGCTAAGTTCATAAGGCTAATTATCAAGTTTCCACTTATTTGTAGAAGCAAGGTCTAAAGGGCACTCAAATCCCTGAGCACATGCATTCACAGATGCAAACACATGCGTGTGTAGATAGAACATGACTCTAACCACGGGACTGCGCCAGAGGTGAGGGGAGATGGGGAGAGGCCGTGGGCAGGAGAGGGAGCAGGGGAAGGAGAAGAGGCCAGCTCGCCAGGATATGCTGTGTGCATGTGTGGAAATGTGACAGTGAAAACCTCCCTCTACAAGTAATGCAAGCTTAATTTAAAAAAAACAACTACTACGCCAAGAGCGAGTGGAGAGGGGGGAGAGGCCCCAGCAGGGGCCTGACAGGCGCTGAGGCGTCTCCTCCCCAGCACTCCACATTCTTGTCAATTACTTCAAAGCTGCTTTGCTTTTCCTACACAAGCCTTACAAACACCGATGTTTCAAGTTTTTGTTTTACAGGATCATTATGATTTTGGCATGAGATCCTTGAAGAGAGTTTTAGTGATGACAGAAAAGAAGAAGCAGGAATTTAAACGGTCAGTCAAAGTTCCCGTTTAGTATGAGGTCCAAGAGAGTCAGAAAAGTCATTTGTAGAATTCTATGTAATGAAGGCAAGTTAAAATAGTAGGTTAATCAGAACGTCACAGTAAAAATAAAAGGTAGAGATTATATCTCTATATCAAAGAAGCTGAGTCTGTAAGCCCAGCGCGTCCAAGGTCCTGTCTCAAGCACAAAATAAAAACAAAGACCCTGGGGCATAGTGTGAGTGTTAGAATGCTTGTCTTGGCATGTGTGAAGCCTTAAGTTTAATTCCCAGTATATACACAAATTAAAAAATCAAAGAAAAGGAAGAAAGATATATGAAATCACTAAGAAAAAATGTGCTTTACCTTTATATAATGAAATAGATAGTAGAATAAAAGACCCTATTTAGAAGAGAAATAACTTAATAAAAATGATCAGACTTGGAGCTGAGTGTGGCCTGGTGGTAGAGTGCTTGCCTGCCGTTCTAGGAAGACCTGGGTTCGATTCCTCGGTACCACATACATAGAAAAAGCTGGAAGTGGTGCTGAGGCTCAAGTGGTAGAGCGCTAGCCTTGAGAAAGTCCAAGGACAGTGCTCAGGCCCTGAGTTCAAGCCCAGGACTGGCAAAAATTAAATTTTTTAAATTAAAAGTTACACAAACATAAAATCTATACCTTCAATTGGGAATTCAATCAACTAGAGATCGAAAATATTTGCAAAACTACATCTGTACAGAGCATGCGTGGCTGTTTTTCTGGCCTGGTCCCCGACACAGCACAGTTGGAGCATTTAGGCTGTGCTAGATACTGCAGGTGCCCAGAGGTGCTCTATATAGGGAAGGAAGATGGCTCATGGCTGTAACCCCAGCTACTCAGCAGGCTGAGGACGAGAAGGCTGCACTTGCAAGCTAGCCCCCGCAGAAAGGTTGTACGATTTCATCTCCAAATAGATGAAGGCCTGGCTGAACATCGTCCTTGAGCCAGAAAGCCAAGTGAGAACAGAAGGCCGTGAGTTCAAGCCCTGGTACCTGCACAAACAGCAACCACAACCAACAGTGTGTGAAGAGATATGGATGCACGGTCCATGGCAGCCCCCTGCCCTGTCACAGCAGCAGCGTAGACTTGGGTGTTTGCAGGGTCCCAGAACTACCCTGTGGGGACCCTCGACGCACTGCACCGCTGCCGGCTTTTTCTGGGTATGTGGTGCTGTGGAGTCAAACCAGGGCTTGGTGCGTGCTAGGCCAGCCTCTGCCGCCGGGCCAGGCAGCCCTCCGGGGTATTCTTTAACCAGAGCCAATGTGGTTTTTCCCTGCCCTCCCCAAAGTCACTGTTTGATAGGATTTTAGTGCAATGGCAGATTCTCACCGGATATTAGTACAGTGTAACACTTCTGTGTATGAGGAATTCGCTCTGGATTGTGACGTTTCATATTTCCCCCTCAACTATGTGTGCTTGTCATCCCTGAATATTTCCTGATTCTTTTCAAATAAAAGAAGATCTGTCTAGCGAAAAAGAGTAAAAAGTGGCGGAGGCCCAACAGGGAGCTGGCCCTCTTTTCCATCCAGGTAGACAGGATCTCTTCCTCGCCCGTAAAGGCGGCGGGCTGGCCCTTCCTCTGCCGGTACCGCTCACTAGAAAGACCCAGGGACACACAACCAAAGCCAGCGTCAGCCTAGTATGTGAGGGTGGGGTGACCGCCCAGAACACGGGGACGGCCTCCGTCCTCTCCACGGAGTGGCCTTGGTCCCCTGCGTGACTCCGTCACTGTCAGTCTTCCCAGTTCTTGGGTTAGCAGAGCGCGTCATGCAGTGCTTGCTAAGAAGACTGGACAAGCCCCCGTAAAAGCTCTCAGTAGATGTTGCTATTCATGTTAGCCGCTGCGCTGGGCTGCGGCTCGTGATCCAGTACTTGTGTCGCATGTTTGAGGCCCTGGGTTCTATCCCCGGCTCCATACAAAAAGAGAAACAACAGTTTCTGTTACCTTCCTCAAGAAGGTGGACAGGGAGGAGGCTCTCCCATCTCTGAAATGCCATCACTCCTTCCGCAGCTACCTGCTGATGTTCTGACCCCACTGTCACTGTAGGGGGGCAACAGACTGAGAGGAGGCTTTTGTTAAAAACGACCAAGTCCTCGCCCAGCGCCCATGGTTCACACCTGCGATCCTCACTGCTCAGGCAGTGAGATCGGAGGACTGTGGTTCAAAGCTAGCCCATGCAAGGCAAGTCCAGGAGACTCTTAATCTCCACTCAGCTACTCAGAAAAGGCTGGAATTGGTGCTGTGGCTTCCATGATAGAGCACTAGCCTTGAGTGTAGAGAGGCTTGGGGACAATGCCTGGGCTCTGGGACCAGCCCGGGACCACCCCAAAATACAAACAAAACAAAGCAAACATACACACCACACACACCACACACACACACACCACACATACACACCACACACACCACACATACACACCACACACCACATACACACATACCACACACACACCACACACACACACACACCACACACCACACACACACACCACACACACACACACCACACACCACACACACCACACACACACCACACACACACACACCACACACCACACACACCACACACACCACACACACCACACACACACCACACACACACACACACCACACACACCACACACACACACCACACACCACATACACACATACCACACACACACCACACACACACCACACACACCACACACACACCACACACACCACACACACCACACACACACACACACACCACACACACCACACACACCACACACACACACCACACACCACATACACACATACCACACACACACCACACACACACCACACACACCACACACACCACACACACACCACACACCACACACACCAGACACCACACACACCACACACACACCACACACCACACACACACCACACACACACACACACATACACACACACACACACATACACACACCCTTAAGTGGGCTTGAAAAACCGAAGTTGTTTTCTGGCCCAATGAGGACGTGTGGCAGTGGAGCAGAGCAGAGCTTACGCGTCATTTCCCTGAGCCCTCTTCCCCACCGCAGCCTCTGAGTGCTGCCTGCCCGTGCGCGGAGGCTGTGTCTTCGTTGGGAGCAAGCGGGCTTCCAATCTGTCCGTACGACGACGCCTCCCTCTGAGCAGGCAGGTTCCTTCTCAAAGACTCTGGCTAGAGCTGAATTTGTATTTCTCAGGGAATATTTGCAGCGCCACACGTTGGCTTCTCCTCTGTCACTGTGGCTTTGACACTGAAGCCGGTGACACTAGGAATCAGGTAGACGGCCCATGGTGGCGCACACGGCCAGCAGTCGCTTTCAGCGCCCGACACCCGCCCGCCGCCAGCGCCTCCTGATGGTGCTGTGTCTCCACACACCGCCCCGCAAGCCCGCTGTTGACCTCAGCCTTCATAAACCATTTCTAAAATCTCAGCCGTAGTGTGCTCGTCCCTGAAGGGGTGATGACGGAGCGCCAGTCCTGTGTAGGCTCTGCAGAGAAGGGGCCTGGAGCCGAGGAGCTGAGCACGGGCCGCTCCTGCTCCTCCTGGCTGCTCGGCCGGGAGGGAGGGGCGGCGCTCAGGCCGACCCAGAGCTCTCTCCCGAAGCCTGGCCCGCTGAAGCCTGGCCCGCTGAAGCCTGGCCCGCTGGCTGACCTGTCCTTCACTCTGTCCTCACCCACTGAAGGGATGGCGGCAGCAATTGCTGTGAAGCAGACGAAACTCTGATTGTCATCCAGGCCGTCCGAGAAGCCAGTCTACCAGGATTTCTTCCTGAGGACGTCCCGCTTTTCGAAAAGATTATAGGAGATGTTTTTCCTGAAGTGAAAGTTTCAAAAGAAAATCTACTTTCTTTGGAGGTAATTAGACCTTTTGGAAACATCTAATTACTTGGATGAGGAAAACCAATTAGGTGAAACACTAGATGTGGCTTAAACACTAGTTATTCCTGAGATACTGGTTGGGAGTGTGGCCTAGCAGTAGAGTGCTCGCCTAGCATGTATGAAGCCCTGGGTTCGATTCCTCAGAACCACATACACAGGAAAAGCCAGCTGTGGCTCAATTGGTAGAGTGCTAGCCTTGAATAAACCCAAGGACAGTGTCTCGCCCCTGAGTTCAAGCCCCAGGACTGGCAGAAAAAAAAATACTTCAGGTTTATTATTTTTTATTGTTGTTGTTGGTCATGGGCTTGAACTCTGGGCCTGGCACTGTTCCTGAGCTCTTCAGCTCAAGATTATCCCTTGAGCCACAGCCCCACTTCCCTTTTTCTAGTGGTTAATTGGAGATCAGACTCTCATGGACATTAGTGCCTGGGCTGGCTTTGAACTGCAATCCTCTGATCTCAGCTTCCTGAGTAGCTGGTCTTTATGATTTCTTTCCTTCTAGTAATTTGAGGTTTGGTTTGTTCTTGTTTTTCTATTTCTTAATGTATAACAGGTTGTTGATATGAGATCTTTGTACTTTTTATTCCTATAAACTTCCTTCTGAGAATTGCTTCTTCGGTCATCTTGTAGGTTTTGCTGTGGTTATCATCTGTTTCAAGAAAGGTCGTCATTTCTTTGTTTCTTCATTAATCCATTGATTCTTCAGGACTATCTTGTTCAATCTCATCTATTTGTTTACTAACAAAATTCTTAATCATTTTCTAGTTTCTCCCATTGTGCTCAAATGACACTGAAATGAGTTCCATTCTTGGAGTGTGGTGGAGACAGTCTGGGAGCCAACTCTGTGATCTGGTGGAGAGGTTTTCAGCTAGGTGATGAGATGTTCTCTCACTGTTGTTGGCGATGGTGGTTTTAGCTCTTGAGGCAGTTTCGCACAGCACAGGCCAGCCCCAAACCCGCAGTCCTCTCACCTCAGCCCCGTGGGTGCTGGGACCACAGGTGTGCATTTGATGTGCCTCGCTTTTCCTTTCAGGAGTTTACTGTGATCCTAAATGTATGGGTTTTAGCACTTTTATTATCAATATTAGTTGAGATTTCAACGTTTTTGTTATTAACTTTGGTTATGGACTGTGCTCTTTAGTTTATATGTGTGTCTTTTTATATTTATTAAAGTTTTGTTTGTCACCTAAGAATGGCTATTATTACAAAAGCTTCAGATACTGCCCAAAGTGGCATGCGTTCTGTGCTTGAAGAATGTACACAGTTATGTAAGTCGTCTGTTCTGCAGAGCTTTGGCATTTGCCTATTTTTATTGATCCATCAGTTTCTGAGGGAGAATTATTGGGCTCTAACTCATCAATAAAGCTGTTTCTTGTACTTCTGTCACTGTAGCCTAAAGAACTTTACAGTTTTGAGTTATGTACATGCTTATCTATCGTCTTTCTTTTTCATCAGTGTGCTACGGCCCTCTCTTGTCCCATAAGTTATTTCTATTTAGTCAAACATGAAGATGGTTAGCTAACAAGTTTTTGTTTTTTCTTGGCTTGCAGGGCTGGGACTCAGGCCATATTTAGTGGATAGAAGTATCACTACCCACGTCCTGTTGTATCTCTAGTTCTCTGACTTAACGGGAATCATGTGTTTTCCCGTCCCTGCTTCCATCTGACTGGAGTGCTGGGCTTTCTCGACCCTGCTCTCCATGTCTGGATACACACCTAACACCCGTGGTCTTCACAGTTCTCACCTGTGTTTTGGATTTAGTATATTTTCCTAGCTGCTTATTTTAATAAAATGCAAATTTATTTTTCTGTTTTGCTTTGTGAGGCTTCTAAAAGAAATACAATGAAACAATACTTGTTTCTCAACTAATTACTAAAATCTTGAAGATTTTGATTTATATTTACATGTTGAGGATTTCCACTTTAATAGGGAAAAAATAGAAATGCAAGTTTCATTTTCTGTCTTCTATGACCGTCTTTTTATCTTTCCCAGACAGAGCCTACAGTCTTCCTTCTCCCTTATCTTGTCATAACTTCTAGATGTCTGTGGGGTTATATTTTTCATGTGTGCGTGCATGTGTGTTCACGTGTGTGTGCGCGCGCGCGTGTGTGCGAGCACGTGTGCGTGTGCACGTGTGTGGGTGTGTGTGTGGTGTGCATGTGTGTATGCGTGTGTGCATATGTGTGCGTGTGTGCGTGTGCGTGTGTGTGTGTAACTGCGCCTGGGCGCTGTCCCTGAGCTCAAAGCTGGCACTCTGCCCCTTGAGCCACAGCTTCACCTGTGGCTTTTTGGGGATTAACTGGAGCTACGACTCTCACAGTCTCTCCTGCCCTGACCCTCAGATCTCAGCCTCCTGGACAGCGAGGACGACACACGTGAACCTCTGGGGCCTGGCTAAGCTTGGGGCTGTGCAATGCAGTCTTCTGTGCTGGCTGCAGCGTGAGCAGCGGCTCTGTGTGGGTGGCAGGCGCATGGGGCCGTAAGCACGCCGTGGACACTGCCTCTGGAGAGCAGAGCCGACTGCGCTCTGTTCACCGCGTTCCCACACTGCAGTGTGCACAGCCACCCCAGGATTCGCCGAGAGCTTCCTAGGTTCCCAAGGACCACACAGGTCCTGAGGGCCAGCGCACTTGGATTTGATTTTAAAACTTTCCGAAGGGGGGCCAGGAGTGTGGCCTGGTGGTAGAGTGCTTGCCTAGCATGCGCCAAGACCCGGGTTCCATTCCTTGGTTCCACATACATAGAAAAAAAGAGCCAGAAGTGGTGCCAAGGCTCACGTGGTAGAGCTCCAGCCTTGAGAAAGTCCAAGGACAGTGCTCAGGCCCTGAGCTCAAGCCCAGGACTGCCAAAAAGAAAAAGAAAAAGAAAAACTTTCTGAAGGAAGACATTAAAAATGACACACTTGTCTCAGTGTCTTTCCTTTGACTGACTGCACTGATCTTCTGTGCATCGCATGTGATTCTCACTCTACGCCTCTGTGAGGCGACACTTAGATCCCACAGCCACCAGGGTTGATTCTGTTATCTGGTCAGAATTCATAGCTTCTTTGTCTACCCCGAGTCTGGGTGTTGAGTGGCCAATCTAACCAACGCTAAAGTGCTTCTTTAAAAACTTCTTCTCCGCTGACTGCCTGACTGCAGTTGTCTTACCACCAGAGAAGCCTTTCCCCTCATGTCTGCCAAGTATCTCTTCCGTTCCTGAAGCTGCTTCACTCTGTCTCACTGGAGGGATGCAAGGAATGAAACACAGACCAGGACAGGCCAGTGAAAAGAAAGGATGAAAATCCGTGGTTCATGTAGACAGAGTCTCTGTTTACTCCTTTTGAGCTGCAGGACACTCGTTGAGTATTTTAGTGTATAACTACATCATGCTTTTGAACTTACCAGTTTTATTTGCTATCTTAGAACATTGTTAACAATAAAATAATCATTATAGCATTGAACAGGTACTTTCATGGCACAGGAGGAGATAGTGGCACTCTAGCACTGTCTAGTTCTTATAAATGTTGGGAAGTAAAGGTTCTGAATATGAAAAAGGACTTGTGAATTTGCTATCAGGTGCCTTTGAATATAAAATTCCGTGCAGAGATTAACAATAATTTTCATTATTCCAGAGGTAGAGGCTGATGAACTAAAACCCTGAAGAATTGTATCTGTCTAGTGAGCACATGGCCCTGAGTTCAAATTCCAACATCATAAGCAAAGAATTACCATCCTAAGGTGCAGTAAGCAGTACCGCGCTAGAGACTTAAAGGATTAAAATTTAAAGGGTTTGAAGTAGAGGTGCAGTTCAGTCAGAATGCTTGACAAGCTTGTGCAGAGCCCTGGGTTTGGTGCTCCAGAACGATCAAAGGATTCATTTGCAATGCACACTAACATACTCATTTCCTTTTAGAAAGCCATATATATTTCAACAGAACTATTAGGCTTTCAACAGTGGCCATGTCAGAAAGAGAAGATCATACAGTTTTACATTCAACTGCAGGTATGGATAGAATTTCATCTGGTAATTCTTTGTCAGTGGTGGGAGCAGAGAAAAGGTGGAGAAAATTGAGCCCCAAACATTGACTCTAGTGCAGTGGTCCTTCGGAGCTCAGGGGTGTACCCGTGCACATTAAAACCAGGCTGGACCCCGACCTGACCATGCGAAGCCTCCCAGCCCAGACGCAGCTCCACTAGAGCTCTTCAGGGACCCTTTGGGCTCTGGTCCGGTCCTCCCGCACTTACTGTGAGACCACTGCCTCAGCTTTTGGCAGGAATCAAGTCTGACGTGACGTAGTAGCTTATGCTGCAGCGATGCGTGCTGTCCTCTGCTTTGCCTCAGACTGCCACGTCTTGATGTGGTGTGCCACAATACCGAGTGTAGCGTCGTGCGTCCCAGCGGTCGTGGCCAGCCGGGAGGCTCGTCAGCCAGCTAGTTCTGTATGTGCTGACCCAAGGGCAGACCCTCACCGTGGGCCCAGAAGCCTTATCAGCTTGTTTGGTGGTTGCTGTCATTTATTTTCATACTTCATAAGCCCCCAGAGCTGTCATCTCCCAGTCTTACATTTCCCAGGTGGCAGGCCAGAGAGCTAGGCCACTGGCAAAGCCGGAGAGACGGCTGTCGGCCGCGACCCGTGGGTCTGCTGGCTCACGGCTGCATGGTGAGAGCAGCCAGACCCCCACAGGAGGAGAACGGGGCACACCACCAACCCAGGGACGGGAAGAAGACCCAGGACATGAGAAGAGAGATATATGGACAGAAATTGTGGCGATCACTTACGAATTAACTATCCTGTGAATTTCTTGTAGGCTTGTGTGGGTGTCATGCTGGTGGGTCCGACAGGTGGAGGAAAGACAGCAGCCAGAAAAATTTTAAAGAAAGCGTTGATATTGTTACCGATTATAGACACCCTGTCGATCACGGAGAGGCGCTCCATCACCAAGGTGAGTGTCCACCGGGCCCCGGGCACGGCGCCATTTGTTTGTACTGTCGTTACACTTCCATGGACGGTGTAGGCTCCTTCTCACTGAGGTTTCATTGACTCTGGCTTCTCAAGTTTATCATGCAGGCGGAACCTCTGGACTGGGGTTGTTGGGTGTCCTGTTTAGCACACACTTACTTCCCATTAGTCTTGTCAAGAGGTTTTTATCTTAGCTTAATGTAGCTTTTTACTTTTATTATCCGGTCTTTTTCCTCTTTATCATAAGAATGCTCTTTAGGGATTTTACCGTGTGTTCTGAGGTCGGTATGTTTGCTTCTGGATGGCAAAGTAAAACTCTATCACACACTGCCAGGTCAAATGTACACACACACAGACACACACACAGACACACACACAGACACACACACACAGGCACACACACAGACACACACAGACACAAACACAGACACACACACAGACACACACAGACACAAACACAGACACACACACACAGGCACACACAGACACACACAGACACAAACACAGACACACACACAGACACAGACACACACAGGCACACACAGACACACACACACACACAGACACACACACACACAGACACACACAGACACAGACACACACACAGACACACACACAGACACACAGACATACACACAGACACAGACACACACAGACACAAACACAGACACACACACACAGGCACACACAGACACAGACACACACACAGACACACACACACAGGCACACACAGACACAGACACACACACACAGGCACACACAGACACACACACAGGCACACACACACACAGAGACACACACAGACACAGACACACAGACATACACACAGACATACACACAGACATACACACAGACACAGACACACACAGACACAAACACAGACACACACACAGACACAGACACACACAGACACAGACACACACAGACACAGACACACAGACACACACACAGACACACACAGACACAGACACACAGACACACAGACATACACACAGACACACACACACAGACACACACAGACACAAACACAGACACACACACACAGGCACACACAGGCACACACAGGCACACACACACAGACACACACAGACACAAACACAGACACACACACACAGGCACACACAGACACACACAGACACAAACACAGACACACACACAGACACATACACAGACACAAACACACACAGGCACACACACAGACACAGACACACAGACATACACACAGACACACACACACACAGACACACACACACACAAACACAGACACACACACAGGCACACACAGGCACACACAGACACAAACACAGACACACACACAGATACACACACAGACACAGACACACACACACAAACACAGACACACACACACACAAACACAGACACACACACAGACACACACAGACACAAACACAGACACACACACAGACACACACACAGACACACACACACAGGCACACACACAGACACAGACACACAGACATACACACAGACACAGACACACACACACACAGACACACACACACAAACACAGGCACACACAGACACAGACACACAGGCACACACACACAGACATAGACACACAGACACACAGACATACACACAGACACAGACACACACAGACACACACACACAGGCACACACAGACACAAACATGGCTCAAGCAATAGAGTACCAGACCTGAGAAAGCGCGTGAGGCCGGTATCAGAACCCACGAAAGAGATTCACACCGCCACGCTGTGTGTGTCTGAGCGAGAGCAGTCTCCCCTCCTGCCTCACCACCTGGGGAGTGGGGGCTGTGCGGAGTTCAGCGACCTTTCCTGAGGTGGAGACGACACAATCTCACCAGCCAGGATGGCACCAGCTCCTCTTCCATTAAGGAATCACTTTTCATCTCCTCCCAATCATCTT
Organism: Megascapheus bottae; assembly: GCF_031878675.1. Taxonomy (NCBI): domain Eukaryota; kingdom Metazoa; phylum Chordata; class Mammalia; order Rodentia; family Geomyidae; genus Megascapheus; species Megascapheus bottae. The sequence goes on from NC_143518.1 coordinate 66,894,567, forward strand.
GTGCCCCCACCCTGTCCCTGTCCTATTTCAAATAAACAAACCAACGTGTATACCATATACCAGGTAACAAAGTCAGATGCAGTCACAATATGAGATTAGCCAAAGGGACAGAAAAAGAGATGAGAAATAACAGTACACCTTATATGGCTCTTGTTTCTCTATCTTAGAGGTCCTTTCTTTTAGCCTCATCCTATATGGCCTTATGTATTGAGATTTTGCTCTACTGTAAACCTCTGCTAGGAGAGTCTAAGGTTTATACTAATTATGACAAATGAGGGAAACCACTGAGCCTAAGTTCCTTTGAGTCTGGCTTACTTCACTTAATATGATTTTTTCCAATTCTTTCCATTTCTTTACAAATGGAGCGATGTCATTCTTTCTGACAGCAGCATAGAATTCCATTGTGTATAAATACCACACCTTGTTGATCCACTCATCCACTGAGGGGCATCTGGGTTGGTTCCATATCTTTGCTATGGTAAATAGTGCTGCAATGAACATCGTTGTGCTAGTGGTTTAGTTTTGTCCTTGTTTCTGGACGATTGGGTAAATGCCAAGTAGTGGAATTGCTGGGATGTAGGGGAGCTCTATGTGTAGTCTTTTGAGGAACTCATCGGCATTTTCCTAATGAGTGGACAACAAGCCCCACCCACGTGTGCATTCGCCAGTGGTGTATCTTCTATTTCGTCAAATTTTAAAAGACTGTCTTTTTGTTTTGCAGTTGAATTCTTTATATAATCAGGACATTAAGCATTATTAAATGGGAGATTTGCACATTTTTTTGAGTTCCGTGAGTTATCTTTCCCCAATTGGATAGTGATATGCAAAAGCCACTGAATTTTTATGAAATGCAAGTTATTCTTTTCCTTTAATATTTATGTTTTTGATATCAAATCTAAGAATCTGCAGTTAAATCCAAAGTCATAAGATTTTTGGGAGCTGGGACTGTGGCCTAGTGGTAGAGTGCCTGCTTACTGTGCATGAAGACCTGGGTTCAATTCCTTAGTACCACATAAATACAAAAAGAAGTGGTGCTGTGGCTCAAGTGGTAGAGCTCCAGCCTTGAGAAAACCCAAGGACAGTGCTCAGGCCCTGAGCTCAAGCCCAGGACTGGGGAAAAAAAAGTCTTTTGTTTACCAATACTTTTCAGTTTCATTTATCAAATTTAATGTTTGGTCCATTTTCAATTTGACTTTCTGCACATAGGCGTCTAGTTCTCACACGTGTGTCACAGTCTCTCCTTTCCCCTGTGCACGTAGACGTCTAGTTCTCACACGTGTGTCACAGTCTCTCCTTTCCCCTGTGCACGTAGACGTCTAGTTCTCACACGTGTGTCACAGTCTCTCCTTTCCCCTGTGCTCGTAGACGTCTAGTTCTCACACGTGTGTCACAGTCTCTCCTTTCCCCTGTGCACGTAGACGTCTAGTTCTCACACGTGTGTCACAGTCTCTCCTTTCCCCTGTGCACGTAGACGTCTAGTTCTCACACGTGTGTCACAGTCTCTCCTTTCCCCTGTGCACGTAGACGTCTAGTTCTCACACGTGTGTCACAGTCTCTCCTTTCCCCTGTGCACGTAGACGTCTAGTTCTCACACACATGTGTCACAGTCTCTCCTTTCCCCTGTGCACGTAGACGTCTAGTTCTCACACGTGTGTCACAGTCGCTCCTTTCCCCTGTGCACGTAGACGTCTAGTTCTCACACACATGTGTCACAGTCTCTCCTTTCCCCTGTGCACGTAGACGTCTAGTTCTCACACACATGTGTCACAGTCTCTCCTTTCCCCTGTGCATGTAGACGTCTAGTTCTCACACGTGTGGCACAGTCTCTCCTTTCCCCTGTGCACGTAGACGTCTAGTTCTCACACACATGGGTCACAGTCTCTCCTTTCCCCTGTGCACGTAGACGTCTAGTTCTCACACGTGTGTCACAGTCTCTCCTTTCCCCTGTGCACGTAGACGTCTAGTTCTCACACGTGTGTCACAGTCTCTCCTCTCCCCTGTGCACGTAGACGTCTAGTTCTCACACGTGTGTCACAGTCTCTCCTCTCCCCTGTGCATGTAGACGTCTAGTTCTCACACGTGTGTCACAGTCTCTCCTCTCCCCTGTGCACATAGACATCTAATTCTCACATGTGTGTCACAGTCTCTCCTTTACAGGGAATTTTTCTTTAATGGAAGTCTTTTTAAAACTCTTTCATAATAACAGTGCAAAAATTAAATAATTGCGTTATAGTTATTTTCTTACAAATTCAAATACTGTCCTACAAATTTTCCCCAGATTCCAGGAAAGAAAGGAAAAGTAGATACTTGCGTTTTAAATCCGAAGTGTGTCAGTCTTGGTGAGCTATTTGGACATCTGGACCCCAACACTATGGAATGGAGGGACGGGCTGTTATCAGCAACAATTCGAGGTTTCGTGTACTCGGACAGCGGAAAGTTCTCCGGAAAAAGAGACGAGCCGGAACCGATGTCAAAAAGCTCAGGTTTAACTAATGTAAGTTTGGCATGGAATAAGTGTTTTCGGTTGAGTAACAGAAGGTTGCGTATTCAGAGACCAGTATTTAGTCTCTGTGGATGCATGTTTGTACAGAGTGAAGCTAAAAGTAGGAGGAGCAGTGTTTAAAGGAAAGAAGGTTGTTAAACACAGAACGTGCCACTGAGCTTTTAAATGGCCAGCAATGCCAGGGGTGTCTGACAAGGAGGGCCGAGAGTGTGAAGTCTGCCTGGAGCATAGGCTGCAGCAGAGGAGGAGCGCAGATGACCAACCATGCGAAAAGCCCTGTTCCCGTCGGTGATGAGGTTAACTTGGCTCAGAGGGAGGGCGCTGGCCTTGACCTAAAGAGCTCAGCGACAGAGGACCAAAAACTTACTGGTAAACTTCATTTAGTGCAAATACATTCAAACAAAGAAAAGGTACAGCTGTATTATTTGAACTTTAAAGAGTAATGTACGCAGAACAGTCATCTTTGATTACAGTCACACTCTGCTCATTGGCGTCATTTAGAGATATGACTTCAAAGTAAACATAAAATGGGATATATTGCGGAACATCTCTGATTGGAACAATCCACAGTAGACACTTGCATCATTTCACATGGGATAGATGTCGTGCCACGCTGGCTGGACTATCACTTCTCTATGGTGAAGCATTAAAAATGCATCTTGTCTTGAAGCTGTGCATAGGACCTTCTCTTTATGTGCAGCGAAGCACGGGATCTGTGCTCCCGTCCCGGCCCCAGTGCCCGCCAGCCGTGCCCTCCTGTGCCCCAGTGCCCGCCAGCCGTGCCCTCCACCCCTCAGTGTCTGCACACACCCCGGGCTCACCCGAGGCAGCCCTCTGTCCAGCCCCGCGGGAGACCCCCTGTCAGGTCCCTAAGCGGCTGCTGGTCGGGCCCTGGTGACACCTGTGAGAAGACTTGGTGTGTCCGTGGTGGACCACCACCCCCCTGGCACGCCACCCCGAGCGGGAGAGCCTGTGTCTCTTCTCACCCACGAGGAAAGCGCGGGAGCGGACTCCCGCGGCGGTCCTGGGTGTAGGCTGCCGTGGTGATTGTTCCGGATGTTTTCGTGGCGGGTTTTAGTTTGGGCTGGTACTGGGGCTTGAACTCGGAGCCTGGAGCTGCCTGACAGCTTTTTTGCTCGAGGCTAGCACTCTGCCACTTGAGCCTCAGTTCCACTTCCAGCTTCTTGCTGGCCAGTTGGCTCTGCTGCCCGGGCTGGCTTTGAGGCGCGGTGCTCAGACCTCAGCTTGCGGCAAGGGCCGCAGGCTGGACCGGCCGCAGGCGTCGGCTTCCTGATGAGTCGTGGTGCTGAGCGTGTTCTCACATACGTGTTGGCCAGGCATCTGTCTTCTTTGGAAGGTGTGTGTTTGCGTTTCCCTTTTCATCAGGCTTTGGTTTTGTTTGCTTCTGTGAAGTCATTTGAGTCTCCGTGCATTCTCTTGTCTGCTCTTGGTTAGACGTGTGGCTGTCCTCTCTCGTTCTGCACGTCATCTCTGCTCTTCTTCTGACCCCGTGTTGCCGGTGTTTCTTGTGCTTTGGGATGTTGTCACCAAGTCCCTCTCCATGTCCCCAGCGCTCCAGGTCTGACACTAGTCCACTTGAGTTTATTTGTGTGTGTGGTGACAGATGTGGCTCCAGCTTGCAGGTTCCCCTCACCATCACCCTTTTGGCGAAGTCCAGTTTGCTGTGCATTTGTGGCTTTACTTCTAGGCTTTCTGGCCCGCTCTCCTGCGCCACCATTTTATATATTTTTAGAGTGCCTATCTTTAAACATATTAATGTAGTTTCGAGTATTTTTAATTATGTTGCTTTGTGGCCTCATGCTAAAGACTTAGTTTACATACTATGTTTAAAACGTTCTGAATTTTGTCTACAGGGCTACTCATGCCAGTGGATTTTTTTCCAGTCCTGGGGCTTGAACTCGGGGCTTGGGCACTGTTGTTGGATTTTCTCAAGGCTAGAGCTCTGCCACTTGAGCCTCAGCACCATTTCTTGCCTTTTCTATGTATGTGGCACCAAAGAATCAAACCTGGGTCTTCATGTATGCTGAGCAAGCACTCTACCACCAGGCCAAACTCCCAGCCCCTAGCTAACTACTTTTAATTCCCTTGCTCCAGACAACAAGAGTCTCTCCACAATTCCTGCTCAGGTTTGGAGGAGAGTAACTCATTTAGTATTCATGAATCCATGCTTTTGTTTTTGTTTTTGCCTTTGATGGGTCATGGGGCTTGAACTTGGCCTGGGTGCTCTTCAGTCAAGGCTGCCGCCCAATCCTTGAGCCAAGCCCCACTTCCTGTTTTCTAGAGGTTCATTGGAGATAAGAGTCTCAGGTCCTCTTGTGCCCGGGCTGGCTTTGAACCTCGATCCTCAGATCTCAGCCTCCTGAGTAGCTAGGATGACAGACGTGAGCCACCACGCCCAGCGAATGCGTGTTTTCTCATGTACTAAACTGAAGCACTGTGGCCTCTCACACGGCTCCTTGAACTCCTGTAAAGATAGTTTGGTGCACAAATATCTGCTCAACTTGGCACAACTTGCTGGCATATCCCCTGAACCAGCACCTGCTCCCACCTATTCTAAGATTCAGTGAGTAATCATCCGTATTTAATCTACCACAAACTTTGCTACTTTGTACGTGAAAACAGAAAAAAAAATCTATCTTGCTCACTAAACAGAAATAGAATTTCAGATGAATTAATAACCTACATGTAAAATCAAAATGCTAAAATAGAATATAGTATTTAGCTGGGTGCCTGCTCAGCACTGAAGAGCCTGAGGTATGTCTATCAAACATCCCAGGACAGCCTGGGAAATGAGCCAAAACAACCTTTAAAATGAGCAAAAAAGAAGGCAGGAAGGGAGGGAGGAAGGAAGGAAGGCAGGAAGGAAGGAAGGCAGGAAGGAAGGCAGGAAGGGAGGAAGGGAGGAAGGCAGGAAGGAAGGCAGGAAGGAAGGAAGGCAGGAAGGGAGGAAGGAAGGAAGGAAGGAAGGAAGGAAGGAAGGAAGGAAGGAAGGAAGGAAGGAAAGGAGGAAAGGAGGAAGGAAGGAAGAAAGGAAGGAAGGAAGGAAAAAAGGAAGGAAGGAAGGAAGGGAGGGAGGGAGGGAGGAAGGAAAAAAGGAAGGGAGGAAGGAAGGGAGGAAGGGAGGAAGGAAGGAAGGCAGGCAGGCAGGCAGGCAGGCAGGAAGGAAGGAAGGAAGGAAGGAAGGGTGGAAGGAAGAAAGGCAGGCAGGCAGGCAGGCAGGAAGGAAGGAAGGAAGGCAGGCAGGAAGGAAGGAAGGCAGGCAGGCAGGCAGGCAGGCAGGCAGGCAGGAAGGAAGGAAGGAAGGAAGGCAGGCAGGAAGGAAGGCAGGAAGGCAGGCAGGCAGGCAGGCAGGAAGGAAGGAAGGAAGGAAGGAAGGAAGGAAGGAAGGAAGGAAGGCAGGCAGGAAGGAAGGAAGGCAGGCAGGCAGGCAGGCAGGCAGGCAGGCAGGAAGGAAGGAAGGAAGGAAGGAAGGAAGGAAGGAAGGAAGGAAGGAAGGCAGGCAGGCAGGCAGGCAGGCAGGCAGGCAGGCAGGAAGGAAGGAAGGAAGGAAGGAAGGAAGGAAGGAAGGCAGGCAGGCAGGAAGGCAGGCAGGCAGGCAGGCAGGCAGGCAGGCAGGCAGGCAGGAAGGAAGGAAGGAAGGAAGGCAGGCAGGCAGGCAGGCAGCTATGTAACATCTAGAGGTATATTTTCAGGATTAGGAAGTCTTTAGCTGGACACACAAGAATTGCAATTACAGACAAAAGGAGAGCTGCTGTGTGGCTCAGAAGTAGAACATTTGCCTAGCATGCCTGATAGGACAGATAGAAATTGCCAATCACATGTGGAGAAATGTCCAGTCTACCTACCAGTCAAAAAATATTGTGGTAACAATGGCATATTTTTCCTCATCGGATTCTCAGAACCTAAGACTCGTGATAGGAAACAGTCAACGCTCGGGAGGGGGAGAGACATCATCCTACACCTTGTTTGTGAGAGTGCAAGTGCCACAAATCCGGGAGAAGAAATCTAACAGAGCTCACTGAAACATAGAACGTGTAGCCTTTGACTCGTTCCCCACGCGCAAAATGTGTCTAGAGAAATAGACACTAGAGCATCCAAGGATGACAGCTGCAGACGTGGCCCGGGAGTGGAGCTGGAGCTCCTCAGCCCTGGGGACTGTCGTCACCCATTGCTTGTGTGCTGTGTGTGCTCCCCATGACGCTGGCCTGGGAGAAACGCGTGCCGGTCAGCTGACACCACGCCAGGGAACTCAGCCGGGGACATGGACACCACGTCTCCTCTGCCCTTCAGTGGAAACTGGGCTGCGTGCATATTAGAGAGGAACGCTCCTGGCCTTCACCCCAGCATGCCGTCCCTGCAGGGCGTTTAGCAGTCCCAGAGCAGCCAGGCCGCTGCTCCCCATCCCCCAGGCAGGTCTCGCAGGCGCCAGAGCCTGAGGGGTTCCTGGGAAAGCAGGGCTAGGGAGACAGGTGAGGGACAAGCAGAGACCTTTTGCTCTGTTGGGACTTGACTGTGCTATTTGAATAGCACACAACTAACACATTACATACCGGGAGAAGAAGACATTGGAAAAAGATAATTTCCGAAAAAGAAAAGTGCTACAGTTGCAAGATGTATTGTGTTAGTAATGCTTTGGTTTCTTCAAGTGCAGAACCTTCTGACTTTCCGTCTCCTTTTCTCATAAGGGCATATTGATTATCATTCACTGTAGTGGAAAAGTGTCACAGGATAAAAACTGAAACATAACTAATTACATATTTTAGGTTTTCCAACTTGAGTCCTCTGATACAACAGACACTGATAGACTTGTGGTTAATACAGAGAAAAATAACAAAATTCTAGAAGATCACAGTAAGTATCAGTCAGTAAATATTCATTTCTATGGAAAACAAACTTTGAGCCAACATCTTTATATCTTTAAATACGTTTTTGATTAATGATACTCTGTTTTATACAACATTTTTCCTCCTATGTATACTTAAAATCTGTGTAGTATGAGCACATACACGGTTGCAGTATATATTATGGCTAATCCACTAAGGCCAGCCAAGCCTTCCTCTTATAAATGACTATTAATCTGCCCTGAGAACCCAGCAGACACAGAAGGGCGGTGCTGGCCGGACAGCAGACACACCGCAGTGGTAAGGCCCCTCATGTGGCCGGCTGCAGCAGACACATCGCAAGTGAGCTGCTCAGGTGAATGCCTGTGATCCAGGCCTAACGAGCCGGCGTCTGCTGGGGGAGTTCCCGCTGCCGCTTTCCCTGGTCCACACGGACCCTACATTAACTTGTTCTTCTGCGGCACATTTATGATACAGAGAGACTCTAGTGCTGCTCTGCCTTGTTGAAGATTTACCTGTCCTTTTAAAAAAAGTGTAATGATTTGCATATGTGGTTGTCTTGTGCAGTTTTGGCAGGTTTTAGCCGGTCAAGCCCATCTTCACGCTGGCCCCTTCATGGATCCTAGCTCTCTCTCTGGCTCTCTGGGAGAGTTAACCTCTTTCATGGTGACTCTCTTCTGTCTGCTTCATAGCCTGTGCACACACCCCTCTCCTGAAGAATAGATTTCCTACAGTGGAGCCCAGTGGTGGACAGAGCATGTGTGCCGTGGTTGTTCTCAACGAGCGACCCACCAGGCCTGTGTCCTCACCCTTGGACAAGGCTGTCTGCCAGGAGGGTGTTCTGGGGAGACTGGCCTGGGGGGGGGGATCAGACCCGTCCAGGGAGACACCCTGCTCTCCTGAAAACCAAGACCCCCGCCCTCACTGGACACTGAATACGCTGGCACCTCCGTCTTAGACCTCCAGCTCCAGAGCCGTGAGAAGCTGCCGATTCTAAGGGATTTTCCACAGCAGCCCCGCTGGAGCAGTGCATGAAGAGGCATGAAGGAATTCCAGACTTGGTTGATTTGGTTCTGTCTTGAAAGGGTGTCTGTTACTTTGCTATTCACCAGGGGCAACACATTCAAGGCATTTAAAGTTGGTGGAGCCCAGTCACATTAACAACACTGTTCCCTCCAGATTTCGACTGGCAGTGGCTTGTCTTAGATGGCCCTGTAGACATCCTGTGGGTGGAGACGCTGAACTCCGTGCTAGACGACACAAGGACACTGTGCCTGGCCAACAGCGAGAGAATCGCGCTGACTAGTACAGTGCGTCTGATATTCGAAGTGGACACTCTCTCTAAAGCCAGTCCCGCCACCATAAGCCGGTGTGCGATGGTGTACATGGTGAGTCCTCGTGAGCCCGCGCGATGGTGTACATGGTGAGTTCTCGTGAGCCCGCGCGACGGTGCGCGTGGTGAGTCCTCGTGATGGTGTACATGGTGAGTCCTCGTGAGCCCGCGCGATGGTGTACATGGTGAGTTCTCGTGAGCCCGCACGACGGTGAGCGTGGTGAGTCCTCGTGATGGTGTACATGGTGAGTCCTCGTGAGCCCGCGCGATGGTGTACATGGTGAGTTCTCGTGAGCCCGCACGACGGTGAGCGTGGTGAGTCCTCGTGATGGTGTACATGGTGAGTCCTCGTGAGCCCGCGCGATGGTGTACATGGTGAGTTCTCGTGAGCCCGCACGACGGTGCGCGTGGTGAGTCCTCGTGATGGTGTACATGGTGAGTCCTCGTGAGCCCGCGCGATGGTGTACATGGTGAGTTCTCGTGAGCCCGCACGACGGTGCGCGTGGTGAGTCCTCGTGATGGTGTACATGGTGAGTCCTCGTGAGCCCGTGCGATGGTGCGCGTGGTGAGTCCTCGTGAGCCCGCGTGATGGTGCGCGTGGTGAGTCCTCGTGATGGTGCGCGTGGTGAGTCCTCGTGATGGTGCACATGGTGAGTTCTCATGATGGTGCACGTGGTGAGTCCTCGTGATGGTGCGCGTGGTGAGTCCTCGTGAGCCTGCGCGATGGTGCGCGTGGTGAGTCCTCGTGATGGTGTACATGGTGAGTTCTCGTGAGCCCGCGCGATGGTGCGCGTGGTGAGTCCTCGTGATGGTGCACATGGTGAGTTCTCGTGATGGTGCACATGGTGAGTCCTCGTGATGGTGCACATGGTGAGTTCTCATGATGGTGCACGTGGTGAGTTCTCATGATGGTGCACATGGTGAGTTCTCATGATGGTGCGCGTGGTGAGTTCTCATGATGGTGCACGTGGTGAGTTCTCATGATGGTGCACGTGGTGAGTTCTCATGATGGTGCACGTGGTGAGTTCTCATGATGGTGCACGTGGTGAGTTCTCATGATGGTGCACATGGTGAGTTCTCATGATGGTGCGCGTGGTGAGTCCTCGTGATGGTGCACGTGGTGAGTTCTCATGATGGTGCGCGTGGTGAGTCCTCGTGATGGTGCACGTGGTGAGTTCTCGTGATGGTGCACGTGGTGAGTCCTCGTGATGGTGCACGTGGTGAGTTCTCGTGATGGTGCACGTGGTGAGTTCTTGTGAGTCCACATGAATGTTTGTATCAGGGCCCTGTTGACCTGGGATAGAAGTCTTGCATAGATTTCCTGTGGTTGTGTTTTCTTGTTGTTGTTTGTTTGTTTGTTTGTATCAGGGCCCTGTTGACCTGGGATGGGAGCCTTGCATAGATTTCCTGTGGTTGTGTTTTGTTGTAGTTATTTGTTTGTTTGTTTGTTTGTTTGTATCAGGGCCCTGTTGACCTGGGATGGGAGCCTTGCATAGATTTTCTGTGGTTGTGTTTTGTTGTAGTTATTTGTTTGTTTGTTTGTTTGTTTGTATCAGGACCCTGTTGACCTGGGATGGGAGCCTTGCATAGATTTTCTGTGGTTGTGTTTTGTTGTAGTTATTTGTTTGTTTGTTTGTTTGTTTGTTTGTTTGTATCAGGGCCCTGTTGACCTGGGATGGGAGCCTTGCATAGATTTTCTGTGGTTGTGTTTTGTTGTAGTTATTTGTTTGTTTGTTTGTTTGTTTGTATCAGGACCCTGTTGACCTGGGATGGGAGCCTTATGTTCAGTCATGGCTTTTGAGAAAATCTACTATTATGAGTCAATCAGGAGTGGACTGTCTTCAATTATTGATTAAGAAAAGTGTCCCAGAGGGACTGCGGTTTATGAAGAAGCATCAGAAGCATCAGCCCTTCCCCGTGCAAGGCATCACAGCTGTCACAACCCTGTGCAGAATCCTTGATGCTTTCTTTGACTTCATGATTACAAACGGTGGCTTAGGACAAAGTGAGTTTTTTCCAATTTTTGAAACGATACTATGTGTTGTCTAGTCAGTAACAATTTATCATCTCCTGTTAGATTTTATAAAAGGCAATAAATCAAGCCAAGAGTTTTCAGCCTGTTTGTACCAATGGCTGACTGTGCACTTAAAAAAACTAAACACTGACATAAAAAGAATGTGACGGACCCTTGGGCGGGTGTCCAGTGGATGCGGGCACACGCCGTGCTGGGTCTCGGAGCGGTACTGCATGCTCGAGACTCACTTCCCGCCTCACGGGAAAGAGGACGCTGTACAGAAAGCAAAGGGTCCCAAAGAGACCAATCGAGACTAGAAGTAAATTGCTTTGGGTTGAAATAAGAAACCAGTAACTGAGGTGAATGTTGGATTGGCTACCAGAAAGCCAGGTCATAGAAAGCTGCAAAATTCAAGGAGCTCTCTCAGATCATCAGGAAGGGCTGGGAAGAATAGGAAATATATTCACTAGTTACCTAGATACACACGTGCAACTGTGGTAAAGGTCGAAAGCATGTATTCAAAGAACAGCAACTCCAGAAAGAAAATTATTAAACAAATAGACAAGAAATGAAATGCTTAGGAAATAATTGTCAGAGAATTTATAGAAACAGAAAGTGTAAGACCCAAGGGTACTAAGGGAGAAGGTGGAGACCCATTTCCAGAGCTGAACTGGTGTACTGTACCACTGCCTCCATCTACTCACTCCAGGCGTTTGGTTTGTGGGTCTGGGGCTTTCTTTGTTCCTATTTGCAGTTTTTGCTGGAAGTCAAGTTACTGTTTTAACTCCCAAGTCACTGATTCTTTGCTACATAGAGTTTATTGTAGACCCATCCAAAGAGCCAGGATCTCTGATGTGGGAGTGACTGTGTTTATCCTATAGCTGGCAAGCGCTGAAGGACTTTAAATGGACAAAGGATCCAGCAGCATTAGAACTGCTGTTTGCATGAATTGCTCCAGTAATTGTGTGGAAAAGTGGATCTGAGTGGAGGAAACTGGAAGTGAGGAGACAGGATGGACAGTCAGTGACGAAGAGTCTTGACCTAGTACCGTGGTATGAGTGCAAACATACACTGAAATACTTCATATGGAACTAGGAGAGGGAGAAAGAGACAGGGACAGAGCAAAAATGAGTCTCTAGTTTCTGACTAGATAGCCTGAATTATCACCAATGAAGCAGAATATCAAGAGAGCTGGTACCTAAGAAATGACGGATGGGGTTTTCACACACAGCTGTGTGCGATCTTCAGCTAATGTCATCCGGCAGGAAGGCCGGGTTCCACGCAGGGGTCTGCCTTTGACGTTCAGTGCACACACGTGAATGTGCCATCCCAGTGCCAGGCCAGCCGGCAGCGAACCAGGATTCCTGAAACAGGGGGCAGGGACTAGGAAAAAATAGAAGACAGACAACAGATGGGGTTCGGGAGGACTACAGCCCAAGTCAGCCGCCCAAGAAGGCTGTGAGCGCAAGACTGCAGCCTCGTTTATTTCCAAATCAAGGCTTATATACTTTCCTTGAAGCCAGGGCACTGCCAGGGGTTACATTCAGATGGTCAGTCAGGGAACTGCCAGGGGTTACATTCAGATGGTCAATCAGGGAACTGCCAGGGGTTACATTCAGATGGTCAATCTCAGATCAGTTAAACCAGGGCACTGCCAGGGGTTACATTCAGATGGTCAATCTCAGATCAGTTAAACCAGGGCACTGCCAGGGGTTACATTCAGATGGTCAATCAGGGCACTGCCAGGGGTTACATTCAGATGGTCAATCAGGGAACTGCCAGGGGTTACATTCAGATGGTCAATCAGGGAACTGCCAGGGGTTACATTCAGATGGTCAGTCAGGGCACTGCCAGGGGTTACATTCAGATGGTCAGTCAGGGAACTGCCAGGGGTTACATTCAGATGGTCAATCAGGGAACTGCCAGGGGTTACATTCAGATGGTCAATCTCAGATCAGTTAAACCAGGGCACTGCCAGGGGTTACATTCAGATGGTCAGTCAGGGCACTGCCAGGGGTTACATTCAGATGGTCAATCTCAGATCAGTTAAACCAGGGCACTGCCAGGGGTTACATTCAGATGGTCAATCAGGGCACTGCCAGGGGTTACATTCAGATGGTCAATCAGGGAACTGCCAGGGGTTACATTCAGATGGTCAGTCAGGGCACTGCCAGGGGTTACATTCAGATGGTCAATCAGGGAACTGCCAGGGGTTACATTCAGATGGTCAATCAGGGAACTGCCAGGGGTTACATTCAGATGGTCAATCAGGGAACTGCCAGGGGTTACATTCAGATGGTCAGTCAGGGCACTGCCAGGGGTTACATTCAGATGGTCAATCAGGGCACTGCCAGGGGTTACATTCAGATGGTCAATCAGGGAACTGCCAGGGGTTACATTCAGATGGTCAATCAGGGAACTGCCAGGGGTTACATTCAGATGGTCAATCAGGGAACTGCCAGGGGTTACATTCAGATGGTCAATCTCAGATCAGTTAAGCAGGACAAGGCCAAAAAACAGTAAAGCAATAAATCAAAGAGATCAGAAAGTTCACAGTACAGACAATGTAGCTTCAGAAGTTCCGAGGCATGGCGCCAGCTCCCTTCTTAGTGAAGTTATCTTACTCTGATGTGCAGATTCAAGGGGCAGCCTGGCTCCTCACTCCGGCTCCCAACATCTCCCTAGCTTCAGAAGTTCCTGGGCATGGCGCGACACGCGACAGCTCACTTTGTGTGATTATCTGAGGCAGATCAAAGGACAGTTTGATTCCACTCTGGCTCCCAACATCCTGGGAGCACCCAGGGTGGAGAAGGAAGCTGAGGATGGAGAAGCAGACAGACAGACAGAGAGGCAGGCAGGCAGGCAGGCAGACCTTCAATGATCTGTCTACAGGAGGGCCTCGCAGGCGACACAGCCTACCCAAGGCTGGGAGAGATGAGGGAAGCATGGAAGCACACATGTCTGGGGTAGGACTTAGAAATCTGAAAGTGGTTACCTCTGGTGAGTTCAATTCTTCCTCTAAAACTGAAGCTGCCACAGAGGAGAACGGCGCGGGCCTGGGGGGACGACGCCTCGCCACGGCCGTGGGAGGAGGAGGGGCAGAGGGAAAACGCCTGTGGACAACTTTTCAACATTTGCTAGACTTTTCAGTAAATTTTAGGAAAATACCCAGTGTCACAAATAATAGAAGCAAATTTTCTTTGAAAGCAGGATGCCTCTTTTTCTGTCAGAGGGGGATCTTCTGAGACAAGACACATCAGTGGCTACAATGTGCTGACCCTTCCACCTGCGCAGAGGCTGTTGAGGCACAGTGGTTCTGCCTTTTTGGCAAGCTATTTGGCAATGTTTGTAGAGAATTTTGGTATCCTCTGCCTTAGTATCACCTTTTCTGGAGCCATGTTGTTAAGAAATAATCCAAGAGGCACAGAGAGACTTATGCCCAAGGAGGCTTGCACATAGACAGCAGAATTACTTTTAAAATTCTATGTTTAACTTTGAATTTTAAAACATGCACGTAACGTACAAGTCACTATGTGAGAAGTGCATTCACATTTTAACAGCTGCCATCGGGGAGTGAAAAGCTCATATGTGTTTTCCCCTGTGGAGATTTCTAAGTATATTTTATCTGTTTTATGTATACCTTTTTCTACGGTAGGTTTTATTTCCATATTTAAACAATAAGCTAAAAAGAGCCAGTGGTGGCTCTCCTGACCCTCTCTGGGTTGGGCCTGGCCCATGGAAAGGGGAGCGGGAGGTGGCTGGCAAGGGCATAAAGGCTCTCAGCAGCAGCTCACTTCGTGACAGCTCTCATCCCCAGCTGAAGCTTAGGCCTGCTCCTAATTGAACAAAATACTATTTTTTAAGGTAATCAGAAGGACAAGAAAGATGCTCCGGCCAAGGAGGCCAAACCTTTGAAAATCAGACTGAAGGACGAGACAAGGTCAGTCATACTCAGTGGCTCCTGGATGAAAATATGCAGATGCACATAGGGTTACTTGCCAGGAAGCCATGCTAGGTGTTGACATAATGTGAAAATCCGCATGAATCTACTTTATTCCAGTGGAGAGTCCTCTGCATACCACACACAAGAACAAAGTTTCATGCTATTTAAAAATAATGCTCATGGCCGGGAGTTTGGCCTAGTGGTAGAGTGCTTGCCTAGCATGCACCAAGACCGGGGTTTGATTCCTCAGTACCACATGCATAGAAAAAAGCTGGAAGTGGTGCTGAGGCTCAGGTGGTAGAGCTCTGGCCTTGAGAAAGTCCAAGGACAGTGCTCAGGCCTTGAGTCTAAGCCAAGGATTGGCAAAAAAAAAAAAAAAAGATGTAAAAAGGACCAGGAGTTTGGCCTAGTGGTAGCGTGCTTGCCTAGCATGCACAAAGACCCGGGTTTGATTCCTTGGTACCACATACATAAAAAGCCAGAAGTGGTGCTGAGGCTCACATGGTAGAGCTCTAGCCTTGAGAAAGCCCAAGAACAGTGCTCAGGCCCTGAGTCTAACCCCAGGATTGGCAAAAACAAAAATAATGCTCATTATATGACTGAGAGACCATCCTCTGTATATTTTTGAGAAACTTATAAAATGCATATGAGGCTATTTTATAAATCTGAAATGTTGAAGCAGTTACTAATATTTTAAACCTTTGTCTCACTTATAAAACTAGACTAATATAATATGCTACACATCTAGAATAGAACCTGGACACTGTCAATAAATCATAGTCTGAGAAAAATACTAACCTGAAATTTGTTTATTTTCAAATACTACATTTTCAGCTTTGTGTGTTTTTAACTTTAACTGAATAGAATCACTCTGTGTGTTATCTTGTGGCTTACATTTTTTGTTAGTCAGCATGGCAACAATGTATATGTGTCTGTTGTTCATTTAAGCACATGAGTCACAGCTGATGTGCAAGTAAGCATTCAAGTTGAATTCAGTTTTTGTACTACAAATGCTGCAGAGGTTCCACCTACCCCTGTGTTTATTTTGCTTTGTCTTGTGGAGCTGGTTTCACTATTTCAGCCTGGCTGGTTCTGAATGATGTCCTGCCATACACTTGTGAAATTGTAAGTACTTTGCACAAGCTGAGTGGCATTGCGTGCCTGTGTATTCACACGGCGTGCTTCTGCGTGGGTTTTAACTCGGATCCAGGGTTCCCTCCTTTAGCCTTTTCACAGGAGGCAGGTGCTCTGACTTGGAATCACGCCCTCACTTCTCGTGCTTTCTTGCTCAACTGGAGAAGAGAAACTTCAAAGCACTATTCTCAGATACTAGCCCCGAATAGTCACAGGGCCTGGCCAAGTTTTTTGTTGTTGTTGTTTTGGTTTTTTGTTTTTTAAGGTGAATTAAGTCACCGTTACATTCCAGTAGAAGAAAAGAAAGGCAAAAACCTTCTCTCTCCGCCCTGGAGACGCCCCTCGTGGTTGCCTTTCTTCTCCAGGTTCAGGCTAGCTGCCTAGTTTGGCATGTGTATTCCTGCTGCTCAGAATGCGCTTCGGCCTGCGTCTTGCCACGTCTGGTGCCTTCCTCGTGACTGGGTCAAACTGGCCCTTGTGAGTGGGGCCTCCCTCCAAGTCCCGCCGGCCACCCCCACAGGCAGGCCTCATCTGGCCTCTGTCCTGCTTCAGTCAGGGTGGCCGAGATGTAACCCTAGGCAGGAAAAGACCCATATTTGTTTAGGGGAATATAGAATAAATAAAATTTATGTGTATATAGTAAGTAAAAACATGTTCATTTAGCTGGGTGCAGTGACTCACATCTGTAGTCCTAGCTTCCAAGAAGAGAAATCTAGTTTGAGACCAGAAATCAGTTTGAGACAAGCCTAGGCAAAGAAGTAGTTTAAAATGTATTTTTAAAGCTGGGCGCTGGAGGCTCACACCTGTAACCCTAGCTACTTAGGAGGGTGAGGTCTGAGGATCACAGTTCAGGCCAGGCAGGAAAGTCGGTGAGATTCTTACCTCCAATAAACAAGTCAGAAAAAGCTGGGAGTGGCTCTGTGGCTCAAGTGGTAAAGCACTAGCTTTGAGCACAAAGAGGCTCAGAGTTCAAGTCCCAGGACCAGCAAAAAAAAAAAAGGGATTTAGTAATATATAAAAGCATGTACACACACACACACACACACACACACACACACACACATATAACTTTTTAAACACACCTTCAAAGGTATGTATCATATACATTATACATATATTAATATAATTTAAAATGTTAGTTTTTAAATGGCAAAAGCCAAAGGCTTGGGCATAGCTCAAGTAGCAAAATGTCACAAAAGTTCAAGGCCCTCAGTTCAAAATTCAGAACCTCCTAAAATCTCACATATGTGTATATATATTAAATAAAAATATATTAAATATGTTTAATGGCTATATATATATATTAAAACATAATGCATGTAAACAACCTGGATAAAAATCTCTTACACATATGCTGCTTTAAAAGTACAGTAAATTTACATGGCTTTTTACAGGAAAAATTACACATTAACACTAAATTTGGGGGGGGGGTGTCTGGGATGGGGCTGGAACTCATGGTCTGGGCACTGTCCCTAAGTTCTTTTCACTCAAGGCCAGCCACAATGCCACTTCCTGTTTTCCTTTCAGTTAATTGGAGATAAGAATCTTGAGGACTTCCTGCCTGGGCTGGCTTTGAACCGTGATCCTCAGATCTCAGCCTCCTGAGTAGCTAGGATTACAGGGGTGAGCCACCAGGCCTGGCCCTAAAACTTTTGTACTTTTGTATCAACATTTAATTGTAATATTTAAGGATGCAATTTCAGCTCTTTTCTGAAAATTTTAACTTTCACCTTTCCAGATTCAGCTATCCCAAGGATGAAAGTCTATGGTTTCTGGAGAAAAATCCAGATAAATTAGCACTAATGCTCCAAAAGCTCTTTGTGTTTGCGTTTACCTGGGCCTTTGGAGGGTCTTTACAACGCGAAGATGAGCATGAAGAAGATACAATATTCCACACAATGGCAGGAAGCAAGCCACTTGCAGAAGTGACCTATAATTTTAGCCGCCTTGTCCGTGAAATATTCGAACATGATTCACATATAGGTATGTTCTGGGAGGAAAAAAAATCATGATTATGCTCACTGAGAATATTCATTTGAAACTGTGGTGGGATCATATTAATTAAAGTGTGAAGATAAAAGGTAACGCAGAGTTATTAAGTATACCATCCCCGCAGTCCTCTGAGCCATGAACTCACCAACCTCCCCCAAGCACTGTGAAGCAGAAACTTCTATAGGGACAGAATAGTAGATTCTTACATTTTTTAATTCCAGTTATTTTTTAAAGCCTGATGTTTACCCTGTCTTTGTTTTGGGGTCAGTTGTAACAAATGGAATCCATTTTATACTTTAAAACAGCAGCTGGGCTGGGCACGGTGGCTCACGCCTGTCATCCTAGCTTTTCAGGAGGCTGAGATCTGAGGATCAAGGTTCAAAGCCAGCCTGAGCACAAAAGGACCTGAGACTCCTATCTCCAATTAACCTCTAGAAAACCAGAAGTGGTGCTGTGGCTCCAGGGGTAGGGTGGTAGCCTTGAGCTGAAGAGCTCAGGGACAGCGCCCAGGCCCAGAGTTCAAGGCCCATAACTGACAAAAAAAACCCCACACAGACAGGGCCACTGCCGCCACCAAGTTCGGAGCCATGGTAGCTGAAGAGTGGGCTTGGGAAGAAAGCAGTGGCTGCTCTTAAAGCTTCGCTGGAAGCGCCTTTACCCCCTGGAGCCC
Organism: Megascapheus bottae; assembly: GCF_031878675.1. Lineage (NCBI taxonomy): Eukaryota > Metazoa > Chordata > Mammalia > Rodentia > Geomyidae > Megascapheus > Megascapheus bottae. Next base: position 66,913,018 of record NC_143518.1, read on the forward strand.
TCCACGGGAACAAGCATGGACAAAGTGAGCTGGTACAGAAAGCTAAGCTGGCGAACAGGCTGAGCGCTATGGTGACTGGGCTGCAGCTATGAAAGCAGTCACGGAACAGGGGCACGAACTCTCCAATGAAGAGAGACATCTGCTCTCTGTTGCCTACCAGAACGTGGTAGGCGCCCGACACTCTTCCTGGCGTGTCATCTCCAGCACTGGAGCAGAAAACAGAGAGGAATGAGAAGCAGCAGCAGCTGGGCAAAGAGTCCCGTGAGAAGGTTGAGGCAGAGCTGCAGGACGTCTGTAATGTCGTTCTGGAGCTGTTGGGCAAATACCTTATCCCTAATGCTACACAGCAGAAAGTAGGGTGTCCTCCTTGAAAATGAAAGGAGATCATTTTAAGTACCTTTCTGAGGTGGCATCTGTGTCGAACTCCCAGCAGGCGTATCAGAAGCGTTTGAAATTAGTAAGAAAGAAATGCAGCCTACACATCCACTTGGACTTGGCCTGGCACTGAACTTCTCTGTCTTTTACTGTGAGATTCTAAACTCCCCTGAAAAGGCCTGCAGCCTAGCAAAAACAGCGTCTGATGAAGCGATTGCTGATTGGATACACTGAATGAGGAGTCTTACAAAGACGGCACCTTGATCGTGCAGCTACTTAGGGACAATCTCACTCCGTGGACGTCAGAGAACCAGGGAGACGAAGGCGAGCTGGGGACGGAGAGAATGAATGTCTGTTGCGCTCTGTGATCTATTCAGCGTCACTCTGTACCCTCCACATATGTCCCTTTGTGCAATGAAAAGGAAAAAATTGTATGTCGACTTTCCATTTTCCACAGCCTCTGCCTAGCAAAAATGGTCCGTGGGATAAACAGCTGGTATTTGTATCTAAAGCAAATTGGTCACATAAATGCCATGGCACTCTGAAGTTTTGATTTCAATTAACTTTGACAGGATCACTGTATGCTTAATTTTTAAAAACTGAACACTGTGATTATGGGGTTTTGTAACTTGGCAGAAAACTCACTGGTAGAAAAAAAAATAGACCTGAATTATGTGTAACTTTTCCAAAAGTTTAATCTGCTATCAAAACAGTCACTGAAATACAATTCTGTTGCAAAGTTAATAGAGATTATATTGCACTGCTGGGACTAGGAGTGAGACACCATTTGGCATCTGAGTATAATGGTAATTCACAGTGATTCTGCCTGTAGGGACGTAAGATCCTTGACCAGTCTGGGCCATGGCCACTCAAATTTCATGACCACACATGTCTGTAGAGTCTTCCTCTGAGGATATGGAAGCCTGACCTGAAATTGGAATTGCTTATGGCAGAAAACTTGGTTGTGACACCATGAATAGGTCCCATGCTCCTATATGATGTGACTAAACCCCCTTCCTACAGCACTATGATACTGAAACCAGAGGGATCGCTTTTCCTTATTATCACGTACATGAAAGAAGAGAAAATAAAAAGCCGTGTGTCCTATGGGTGGCCTTCTCCGTTTCCTGGATGCCACCTTTTAAGACTAACGTTCTAGCCGGGCGCAGTAGCTACTCGGGAGGCTGAGATCTGAGAATGGCGGTTCAAAGCCAGCCCGGACACCAACATCCATGAGACTCTGATCTCCAGTGAACCACCAGGAAACTGGAAGTGGAGCTGTGGCTGAAGGGGTAGGGTGGTAGCCTTGGGCTGAAGAGCTCAGGGACAGCACCCAGGCCCAGGGTTCAAGTCCCATGATCAACAACAACAACAAGGGTAGCATTCTGTAGAGATAGCTTCTCACTTGGAATACTCATTCTTTGAGTTCTTCCTAGCTTAGAGCATTTAAACTTTGGAAATTTAGCATTCCTTCCCTTTTTGACTATTGATATTCGTTTTCTCTTTCCTCTTTAAAATTTTGTCCTTGTACTTCTTCCCATTTGTTTTATTTTGGAAGCCCATCTTTATCTGTTTTTTGTTTACTTTTTTATATGGTATGGACAGGGGGTGAGAGATATGGTGGGCAAACACGTTGGTGAGCAAGCCCTGCTCAGAGTTGAGAAGAGCTTCCGACCCCACTGCCCTGTCTTCCTCCAGTTCTCAGCCCAGCTTCTTCTCTTCAGTCACACCACAGCCAGAACCAGCACAGCATTCTTGAGTATCCATGGCTTCTCCCTGCGGTGCACCAACCCTGATACTGCTTGTTGGTTATTATTATTACCAACCTCCCACATGTGCCCACCCAGCTCAGTTCTCAGATAATGTCTCCACCAGACCCCAGAACTCGAGCGGTTGTGTGGACACTACAACAGAGCACAGCTGTAGGGTCCCATCTGTTTGTCCATCTGCTGAACTGAGAAAAAGAAAAATCCATGCACTGATTTAAACAAACCAGAAAAAAAAAAGAAAAAAAATCCTCCTTTTTTTTCTTTTTCTTTTTTTTTGCATTTTTTATTGTAATTAGTAAAAGGGTTACATGATATTTGCCAGATAGAAGGTGCATTAATTCACGTACATTGATACCATTTCATATGTCTTGGTACCCATTTCCCTCCCCCCAACACCCCCCACCCATCTTGGTTTTCCTCCTTTTTAGCTGAACAAAAATGTGCAGTTAATACTTGGTGCTTGAAAATGCAGTAGTGAAGGTGGAACCAAGCTTGTCTGTGTATCTGGTAGCCCTTTGTTTTTCCTTACCAGTATTCTGCCTACTGTTTTTTTCTGTGACGGTGACATTGCCTAGCAAGCACAGCTGTGGTTGTGAAAATAGTATAGAAAAAAAACAAAAAAGAAAAAAGAAAATCCCCAGTTATTGATGTACTAGATTTGTGTATGTCTTCTAAACAGTTCAAGTTTCACCTTACATGGACTAATGAGGAAAAGTGTAAAAATTCAAAAGTGAAATAAAAAAAATTATCAACCCCCCCCCCCACACACAGCTCCTGCTCCCCCTCCCGTGGTGCTGGCTGTGGAGCCCGGGGCCGTGGTCTGAGTACTGAGCTCTGTGCACCACCCCACGCCACGCCACGCCCTCTCTGTGCTCAGCTCAGAGGCCCCTTGTGTGCACATGTACTGGGCCCTGGGTTCCGTTCTCAGACCTGAAAAGAAATCTAAAGGCATGTGGATGGCAAAATAACAACCAACAAAACCATTTTCGCATGTGGGACGGGGGTGTGGCAGTGCCTGAACACAGGCCCTCGGGCGGTCGTCATGCCGGCTGCGCCAATGTTTCATCTCAGAATGCTTCTTGTCGGCTCAGTCCCATAGGTATAACTCCTAAAAAAAAAAATAATAATAATATACGGAAACAGCACTGATTCTTCCTGAAAATGGAAAGCCAAATTCCTCGTTGTCAGGCTGCTCATCTTACAGCAGTGAGTGCAGAGCCAGGACGTGGCCCGGGGCGGAGCGCCTGAGCTGAACCCCAGACCTGGCACAGCGGGCAAGGCCAGCATGGAAAGAAACCAGTGAGAGAGGAAAGGGGGCAGATCACCTCTCCCACGTGGGGGGGCAGATCACCTCTCCCACGTGGGGGGGGCAGATCACCTCTCCCACGTGGGGGGGGCAGATCACCTCTTCCATGTGGGGGGGGGGGGCTTCTACACTTGGACAAAACAGTGTAGCCACTGTGGAAATCCGTATTGGGGTTCTTAGAGAACTAAGAATACAACTACATAGATACAACTATTATATCTCAACCACACGTCCGAAAGAATGTAAGACAACATGCAGAGAGAGACGGGCACACCCACGTTCACAGCAGCACTATTCACCCGACAGACGGATGAAGAGCGCATGCTGCCTACACATGATGCAGCGTAACTCCGCCATAAAAATAGAGACATTACGTCTACACAGGAAAGTGCATAGGACTGGACATGGCCTCTGGAGCAGAAGGTTCAGACCACAGTACCAATCACGTGACCTGGGTGCGGGGGATACACATGTGTGGACGTGTTGCTACGAAGCCCCCTCTACGGTAAAAAAAAAAAATGCTTTAAACAACAAGACTTCTCCTTGGTGATCATCTTGCACACAGAATTGTTTAGCACATGAAGAAAATTAGCATGAAATGCACAGCCAGTGGTGGTGGGGTATCCAGGAAAGCCCAGCACTCCAAAGACAGAGGACATCACAGAGAAGAAAGGAAGGACCGCCACCCACAGCGCCCGCGAAAGGCCCAGCTCGGGGCCGCTGGAGAGGGACGGCGTGCGGGAGCCGACTGCCCCCCTGCCCTGCCGGACTGCGCCAGCCCATTGTTCCAGAAAGCCTGCACTCAGCAGTCCTGAGAAGTGGTCACCCTCAAAACCCTGTGGAGCGAACAAGACAGCAGAGTCAGAGCCCAGCAGCCCCAGTGCCTGCCGCCAGCCAGCCAGGAGGAAGACCAGGCCCAGGCTCTGAGGCCGGCTCCCTGCCGACCGACCTCAGCAGCTCACATCCTAGCTACTCTGGAGGCTGAGATCTCAAGATAGGGCAGAAGAGTCCAGGAGACTCTGCAGTTAACCAGAAAACCAGCAGTGGGGCTGTGGCTCCAGTGGCAGAGCACTAGTCTTGAGTAAAAGGCAAAGGGACAGCCCCTCGTTCAACCCAGGACTAGCACACACACAAACATATATGTACACGTAGGTCGTATTGTGTCTCCCTTTTCTTTATATTATTTTTCTTTTCGTTGTTCATTTTCTACAGACTTATTAGATTTATTTAAATAGCTGCATATACATTTTTATTCTACTCAGCTATAATTTCTCTTTTTCTTTGCTTTTCCCTTGAATCTAATTTCACTGGGCTATCCCTGGCATCAGTCTCCCCCACACAGGAAATCTCAAAGTTGAACCACCCCACAGCTTTGACTGTGAAGTTCTGGGTCATTTCCTCCACCTCCTTTTGCTGGCTCCCTCCCCACCTTCCAGTCACAGGAGGGTTGCCTCTTGTTTGCATCTTCCAGAGTTCCTCTTTCTACAACTCTTTATTGTCATGTATTTGTCTATCAGTTTATTTGCTGGGAATAAATACTGTTACTGGTTTTTTTTATCTTACCTTACCTTTAGCTAAATCTCTCTCCAGTTCCTTTTTTTTCAGTCCTGGGGCTTGAACTCAGGGCCTGAGCACTGTCCTTGGGCTTTCTCAAGGTTAGAGCTCTACCACTCGAGCCACAGAACCACGTCCGGCTTTTTCCTGTGCATGTGGTACAGAGGAATCGAACTCAGAGCTTTGTGCATGTTAGGCAAGCACTCTACCACTAGGCCAGGTCATGGCCCCATTTCCTTCTTTTTTATTCCTCCTTTATTCACTTCAACTCCTCCCATTTTAGTTTCTCACAGTGTATTGTACTATTTACTAGTATTAGTCTTCCTATTTTCTTTCCACTCCTACCCTTGTTAACTAGTATCTTATATTCAAAGAATGCTGTCTTTTCTTTGTTAATTACTCTGAAGGTATGGGCCTTACGGGGGGCACCGCTCCTAACTCTTTATTACCTGTCTGAGTGTTTATACTTTGGGTTTGGTTCTGCAGCATCTCGGGCACACTGGGTGAGCATTTTCCCTGCGAGCCCACCCTCCGTCCAGGCGTAAGAGACTACCACCACCCCGACACTTTCTCGTCCTGCTCACACAGTGTGCACACTCACAGAAAGAGCACGGGAGACTCCAACCTTCAGCCAGTGACCTGGCCTCAGGTGAAAACCGAGGCCACACGCCAACTCCCGGGGACAGGAGGTGTGCAGCGATGGGCACTACGGAGAGCGAACGGAAACAAGAAATTCATGGAAGAGGACCGCTTGAATTCAACAATGCCGCAAATAAACGGCAGCATGAAATAAGGAAGTCAGCTAGGGATACGAGGGAGTTCAACGAGAAGAGACTGCAAACATCCAACGGAACTGTGGGGGAGGCTTTGCTCAAAACCAGTGGACAATTGCTACCTCAACAGGATTAAACCGAAGGGTTTAATCCAGATCAGAGCTCGAGGACAACGTAGACCAATGCTAACACTCAGACAATGGTAGCTTTAGAAAAGCAGGAAGTTTAAATACCAAAATGCGAGACGAGGGAGAGAAGCACAGGTCTGGCCTCGCCAGCCGCTGCACACCGGCTCCTCTCTGTAATTCCCGCCGCGTGGGCCGTATTCTGTATTGTTTGGAATTTCTACCAAAAAAACAACCCTAAACTATTACTTTTACAGTGGGAAAGGGGCTGATTTACAAATAAATGTGGAAGTTGTGTACTGCTCTGGGTTGAACGCAGCCAGCATATCAGGAGCCTTTGCTAGCTCCACACACATGGTGGAGGCAGAACTCTGCCATGAGGTGGCAATTTTACCCTTTCTGGGTGGAGAAAGAGCAAGAAGCGAACGGAGGTGTGTATTAAGGGTCACACAGGTGTATTTTATCTAGCTGGATACACCTTGCTATACTTATGTGTGAAAACCCTCTTTGGAACCGAGCTTGCACAGCCATCGCCATGCCTGAGCAGGTCTTACCTGGGTTTTCTTCTTCACCCTTTCCAGAGCTGGGTATCCACCTACCAGTCGGTGACCGGTCTGTCTTTGGCTATTTTGTCGATATACAGCAATGTGAATTCACACCTTGGTCAGAATTAGTTCCTACTGTTCAGACACTAATCCAGAAAGGTAAGGATATTTTAAGAATCATATCTGTAACTGCTCTGAAATGCTGGGAGTGCTATATGAAAAGTAGCCATGTCTCCATATCTGAGAATTAATATATTAATGTATTAATATATTCAGGTTGTTTCTTGATTATGTTTATCGAATGCGCTTTGTTAATCTTTGAGTATTGCTTTCTGAGAAATTTGGAATGAATTTACTTAGAGGCACGTTGTAAAATGAGAATGCATTGAAACTCTTATTAAGTGGTAGTATTTATTCTTTTAATTCCTTTTGCTGTGACCACTTGAAAGGGAACAAAACGGCCAAGACCATTTCTGAAACCTGGCTATGAAGAAGGCGCTCATGAAAAGGGGTGGCGTGCTCTGGAGGCTTCTGGCACACTCCTCCATCTTGAGCAACTTGCCGGGGTTTTCCATTTTCTCCCCCCCCCCCCCCCAGGACACAGAAAGGGGTGGAGGTTTAGAGTTCTGGGGAGTGGTTTAGACGAAGGCAGGAGCCTGTGCGGCTCCCCTCCCCGTCCTCCCTCCCTCCCAGCCCTCCCTTCCTCCCAGCCCTCTCCGGGGTGGCCTGGGGGATAAGCACATGGGATGGCGCAGAAAGGACAGAGCGCAGATGAAAGAAGGACGATTCCCTTCTCACGTGTGTCGCCCTGAAGGTGAAACTCCGCTGGACCAGCCTGGCCCGGCCCGGGGCACCCAGAGCCTCGGGCACCCAGCTCCGCCCCACCTCTGACTGGCCTGGCCCGGAGAGGCCCGCGCGGGAGGAACCCGGTCACCCACTCTTCACTGTCCACACACGGGGATGGCGGAGCTTCCCCACCCTGTACAGAGTAAATCAGGATTCCACTCAGGTGGGGTGCTGGTTGAGAGCCAGAAAGGCAAATGCCAGAGCAAGCGTGCGCTCTCTCCCTCCGTCTGTCTGTCCCTCTGTTTGTCTCCCTCTCCCTCTCTCTCCCACTCCCTCTCTCTCTCTCTCCCTCTCTCTCTCCCTCTTCCCACCTCTCTCCCTCTCTCCCTCCCTCCCTCTCCCTCTCCCTCTCCCCCCTCCCTCTCTTTCCCTCTCCCTCTCCCCCCCTCCCTCTCTCCCTCTCTCCCTCCCCCCTTCCTCCCCCCCTCTCTCTGGTGTGCTGCTCTCTGGAGAAGTTGAACTAGGTTAGTTATCCTAGAAAGGTGGAGATGCTGAAGGTGGGGAGGTGTTTAAAGATCACATAATGGCAGGCACTTTGTCCGTGTCCCACCGAAGTTACAGGCCAGACGCCAGTGGCCCAGGCCTCGCTAGCAGGAGGCTGAAATCTGCAGGGCCGGCCCTGGTCTCCATCCAGACAACCAGCAAAAGGCCCAGATGGAAGCGTGGCCCCCCTGGTAGAGCACCAGCCGAGAGCGAACGAGCCTAGCGAAGGCGAGGCCCGTGTCTAAAGGAAAAGGTGTAAAGTGCATAGCTGGCCACTGATGTTGGCCACGGTTCCGTCCCTAACACAGGGTGCCATGTGTGCGTGGAGCGCGCTGTGCACACGCCCCGGGTTTCTCTGCACAGCGTGTCCACTGGTGGAGCAGGCCGAAAGCCCGCCAGGTCCCCAGACAGCCGCCGGCCGCTTCTGCTGACCACCGGCTTAAGAGACGCTTGGCCCTAGGGACGTCGCTGCTGAGTGACCTCCAGGGAGCGGGGCGAGGGCGTCCTGACGGAGTGCAACAGCCTGGCTCACACGGCCACCAGGGACACCACCTGCCTGGCCTTCCTCATGAGCCTCCTGCTGAAGAGCTCGGCCCCCGTGCTGCTCACAGGTAGGGCGGCAGGAGAGGGGAAGGTTGAGGAGCAGGCGGGGACGAGGGGACATGCGAGGCCCTGCCCCCACGCCTGCACACGCAGTGACCATTTCCCCACACACCTGCACACGTGAGGCCCTGCCCCCACATGCCTGTACACGTGTGACCATTTCTCCACACGCCTGCACACGTGAGGCCCTGCCCCCACATTCCTGCACACGCGTGACCATTTCTCCACACACCTGCACACGTGAGGCCCTGCCCCCACATGCCTGTACATGTGACCATTTCCCCACACACTTGCACACGTGACCATTTCCCCACATGCCTGCACACATGTGACCGTTTCCCCACATGCCTGCACACATGTGACCATTTCCCCACACACTTGCACACGTGACCATTTCCCCACATGCCCCCACACACACGACCATTTCCCCAAACGCATGCCGGGACAGAACAGCGCAAGTCTTTGTCTGGGGAGACGGGCAGGAGGGGGGCTGTCTGTGAACTCCAGGCTGGCCTCCACTCTTGATCGTCTTGCCTCTGTCTCCTGAGTTGTGAAATTACATGCCTGCCCCACCATTATAAATCTTCATGTTTTCAATGCCCCAGGACAAATTTTAGAATTAAAAGTATTAGATAAAACATTTGGTTGAACCTCTAGAAATACTATTAATTTTGTGGTTTAGAGGCTATTCTAGGAAAATAAATAGAATAAAATAATAGTCCACAGGTGCTAGGCAAATATGTGCATAAATAAGGATGAGGAAACCACCTGGGTTTCCAAATATATTTCTTATCCAATAGTAATCCAGACACACACACACACACACACACACACACATGCACGCACGCACATAGAGAAAGAGTGAGAAGAAAACATGGTAAATGGCTCTTTGTTGGATTTTTGTTAATGTTTGTGTAAAATAATCTTTATAGAAAACTAAACACACAAAAAGAAGACATAAAAAAATTAGTGATTACTTACTATAGGCTAGAAATGCCTATTTAAAAATTTTCAGTTCTAACTTTTTAAAAATATTTTAGAATTTGTCCTGGGGCAATGAAACAAACAATTCCAGCACTCTATTGAGAAGACTTGAGACAGAAAGATCATGAATTTGAAGCCAGACCATGTTTCCCAGCAAGACTAACACACACACACACACACACACACTGCTTGAATTAGTGGAGATTTCATTTCTTATAGTATTTCTAGCATGTTATAAGCAAAAATATTTGCAATAAAATGATTAACTCCTAATATACTTCTAATAAAGGATGTAAATAATTCAAACAGCTTGAGAAAGGTTCATATTAGCTGCTTAATTGATCTTCTCTTGCTTTAATGTTAAAAAGAAAGAAAGAGGATCACAGTTCAGTGCCAGCCCAGGCGAAAAGTCCACGGGACTATCTCCAGTTAGCCAACAAAATCAAAATGCTAGAGTGGCAGCTGAGCAAGCACGCTGAGCAAGAGTGTAAAGCCCAAGTTCAGTCTCCAGAGCCAGCGCGGGGGGGGGGGGGGGGGGGGGGGGCGGGGGGGGGGGGGGGGGCGGGGGGGGGGGGGGAGGAGAAGAGGGAGACAGAGACTCTTCAGTGTGTTAACACCTATCCTTTCATGGCACGTTAACCAGTGTATTTCCTCGTAGGAGAGTCCGGTGTTGGGAAAACAGCGGTCATTGACCAAATGCTTGAAAAGTTAGAGGGCCCAGGAGCACTGGATGTAAAATATGGGTCAATCTTAGGAGACGTCCTGTTACATAATGAAATTAAGAAGTCAAGGTTGTATGTATGAAACTCTGAATTTTATTTGTCTGATAAAATGTTTGCCTAAATCTATGAGTACCTTGTTTTAAAAAGTAAATCTCTTACACAAAAATGCAAAATTATTCAAATGAAATAATGTTTTCTCTATTCTCAACTACCCATGTTTGGCAAGTATATGTATTTGAATTACAATATAGTTAGGAAATGGCTATCAACTAATTAACCCATCCTTTATCCCATGTACTTGACATTTGTTTTCATGAAGACACCTAAAATCTGCTCCTTGAGTAACTTTGAAATACACATTTTTTATAACTATGCGCACCATGCTGTAGAGTAGACTGTGAATCTCATTCCTTCTGGGAACTGGAGGGAACCACTCACTGTCCGCTCTTGGCAAGGACAATTTATTGTCAGAATCTGCTCACGTCATTTTTCTAAATTAGCAGTTTAATTCAGATTCTGGAGTACTGACTTCTCCACGCCTGATTTATTTCTCTGTTTCCATGCCAGTTCTGTGTTTTACTTGCTATTGACTTGCAGTACATGTTCAAAACATAGGCTACATGGTCTTTTTCTTTCTCTTCAAGACTGCTTTGGCTATGTTGAGTTGTTTGTGGTTCCATAGGGCTAATGAAAAATAGCCCTTGAATTCTGGTAGTGACTGCACTGGATTTATAGAAGGCTTTGAATTACATGGATGCTGTAACAGATCTATTTCTTGTAGTGCATGGACACAGTGGAACACATTGCTGATTAAAAAATACATCAGGGCTGGGAGTTTGGCCTAGTGGTTAAAGTGCTTGCCTAGCATGAGCGAAGACCCGGGTTCGATTCCTTGGTACCACATACATACAAAAAAGCTGGAAGTGGTGCTGAGGCTCAAGTGGTAGAGTTCTAGCCTTGAGAAAGTCCAAGGACAGTGCTCAGGCCCTGAGCTCAAGCCCAGGACTGGCAAAAACAAAAACAAAAACAAAAAAAATCAGCATGCTTAGTATTTCAAATGGATTTTAACAACAGAGAAAGTCAAGTCTTTACCAACATAAGAAAAATTCTAGTTAAAAAACCCTAGCATGAGGTAAATTAGTCTTTGGTGATTGATCTATAAAGCAAAATATATTTTATAAAGGTTCAAGGAAAATGTCCAGTAGCTGGTATGTTGTGAATGTCCTGGGGTTTTTTTTTTCCAATTTAATCCCATATTTTAGCAAATTTGAAATGACATTGATTTTATCACTAAAATGTAAACAGAGAAAAGTAAAACTTGTTTTCATAGGGGAAATAGAAATAAAATCTGCTGTATGCTGTTACTGTTAAGATTTTTTCTTATTAGATCTACAGAGGTAAATAAAGTAATTTTGGATCCTTCAATCATTTGACTCCAATAGTCTAAAGCAGAACATCAGCATCCTGATTTCTGAGACTCAGAAGAAAGGGGTGGAAAGCTCAGGTATGTACACAGCTCTACCCAGCCTGCTTCCACTGAGAACCCCAGAGAGCCAGCGCACCACGGTCAGAGTCTGCTTCCTTTCCACAGTTGGCGTGGATACCACCATTAAGAAGCTGGACAGTAGCTCTGGCGACAGCACCCTTAAAAGTGGCAGTCAAGGAATTCTCACATCTACAATAAACTTTGGCAGCAGTACCACAGTCCACAAAGTCAAGGAAGCAATTCTTAAGAAATTGGTAAGAAGAAGTAAAGATATTCTCGGAGCCCCGAAGAACAACAAGGTAAGCCCTCTCCCCCCCCCCCCCAACTCTCTTTCTGCCAGTCCCGGGGCTTGAACTCAGGGCCTGAGCACTGTCCTTGGACTTTCTCAAGGCTAGAGCTCTACCACTTGAGCCACAGCACCACTTCCGGCTTTTTCTATGTATGACACTAACAAGTCAAAGCCAGGGCTTGTGTGCACTGGGCAAGGGCTCTACCACTAGGCCACACTCCAGGCCTGCGACTTTGTTTTATCAAATGTTCATCACTGAACATTCCTAGAAGAGCGTGTTGTGATGGAGATTTTCAAATCAATAGAATTCCCTTCCCAGAATGATGGTTATATTGGCAAATGATTCCTGAAACCAGACACCACTGAAATCTGAGTGGAGAAGGCTAAACTTGAGTTTGAAATTTGAAAATGACATATTGCCATTGCTTTGTGATTCCCATTCCGCAGCCTCAGGGAGGCCTGGGGGACGGAATGCGGGGTGGGGGGGGCAGCGGGCTGCTCTGCACCGGTGTCTCTGACTCCTACTTTTGAACTGTGGGAACAGGATAAACTATCCCTGTGCTAAACCAAAGTCTCTGCAGTCCTGGAAACTTGGCAATGCTTTCAGTTCATTCTACTGTAGAATAGGTCCAGGTTAAAAAAGCTTTCAAGGCTCACGAACAAGAAACCCGCACAGCCCTGAGGAGCCCGGCACCTAACTCCAGGGGCTATCCACTTGCTTTGGTTTTCATGAAAAGGCTAGTAAGGATGCAACCTAATCACACAATTAGAAAATATAAGCAAGAGATATGCGTGTCCACTTGTGATACAAAACAGGGAAAACTGCCTTACTAAAAACTGACATTGAGGCTGGGCATGGTGGCTCTACCTGTCATCCCGGCTACTCAGGAGGCTGAGATCTGAGGGTCAGGGTTCAAAGTCAGCCAGGGCACAAAAGGACCTGAGACTCTTATCTACAATCAACCACTAGAAAACCGAAAATGGGGCTGTGGCTCCGGGGGTAGAGTGGTGGCCTTGAGCTGAAGAGCTCAGGGACAGCGCCCAGGCCCAGAGTTCAAATCCAACGACCAACAAAAAAATTGATAGTTACAGATTAAGTAATTAGGTCATTAAAATAAAATAGCTATTTTTTCTAACTAGTGGCTTATTTTGCAAAAATTAATACAATCTAATGGGTCTATTACGCTGCACCCACTAAATGTAAGTGTCTGGAAAGCAGCACTTTTAACTGTAGGAATGCGTGTCTGTGTTCTGCTAATTGTTCAGATTTTAAACCTAGCTCTAACACCTCCACTGTCAAGGCAGGGTGTCTAGGAAATGAGCAACGAAGTGCTTACAAGTCTGCCCATAGTATGACTCAATAATAAGGGCTTAGGACTCGGGGACATTTTTACAGGAAACAGACCATTGTCAGACATAACTGCTATAACTCCAGAAAAGGTGAGGCAAATTTTTGCTATTTTGAGCACTTGTTTTCTAAAAGCTGTTTCTACAAAATGCAATTTGATTTGCTGTGTTTTCATAGAAAAAGGCATTTTGTCTTGTGTAAAAATGTTGTTTTTAATGTTTGTCCTTCATAACTGAAGGAGTTTCTGTCTTAAAACTTTGCGTCCTTCTTAAGGTGGTCATATTCATTGATGACATGAACGCGCCGGCGTCAGACCCAGAGGGAGGCGCGCAGCCACCCCTGGAGCTGGTCAGACAGCTGCTGGACACAGGCAGCATTTACGACACGGAGCGGAACTTGCGGAAGGTACAGTGTGCGTGCCAGCCAAGGCGTCGGGAAGGTCGCGGGCGGGACCGAGGTCACGTGTGCAGGACTGCCAGCTCCTGCGTGCTTAGGTGGCTGTGTATGGTCGCCGCCCGGGTAACTAGATGGCTTGCTTAGTCTCCTGTTTCCGACAGACTTGACCCTAGGACCCTTGGTGGGGCATGCTGGCTTGGCACAGCCAGGGGCTCAGACACTGTTCTGCCTACCTGAAGTGGATACGCCATTCCAGCAAGAACATAGACAAGAAGAATGAGATGCTGGGTCCTCACGTGCATGACCTGCACTGACCAGAAAGCAGTCACAGGCTCTCTGGGGACTTCTGTGTCCTGGGCATACGCTCCCAGAGAAAGGCCCACGTGAGCAGAGGGCGCTGTCTGTCTGTCTGTCTATGGGAGCCCTCACTCGCCCCAGGCCCATGTGAGCAGAGGGCTTGTCTGTCTGTCTGTGGGAGCCCTTACCAGCCAGCCCCAGGCCCACGTGAGCAGTGGGCACTGTCTGTCTATCTGTCTGTCTGTCTGTCTGTCTGTCTGTCTGTCTGTCTGTCTGTCTATGGGAGCCCTCACTGGCCCCAGGCCCACGTGAGCAGAGGGCTCTGTCTGTCTGCCTGTCTGTCTGTCTGTCTGTCTCTGTCTGTGGGAGCCCTCACTGGCCCCAGGCCCACGTGAGCAGAGGGCTCTGTCTGTCTGTCTGTCTGTGGGAGCCCTCCCCAGCCCCAGGCCAGATGGCTCCTTTGTGTAACAGTCAAGCCAGCCCTGGCCGGCTGGAAGTGCGCTGACTTTGAGAGGCCTTGGCGACACCACACTGGACAGTAGACTCCTGCGGCTATCCGTAACTTCAGGATAGCCATTTCTTTGTTTGTTTCTTCACTCTTTTAATTGGTTGTACAAAAGCTTTTGCTATGATGAAGCCTGTTTGTCTCTTTTCAGTGCTATTACCTGTGCTTTTGAAATCTTAGCCCGTAAACCCTAGACCAGTGTCATGAAACATCACCTCATGCTTTCTTCTGTTATATGGTTGTAAGTGATTGCTTTGGCGGGGGCAGTACTGGGGCTTGAATTCAGGACATCAGATTGTTCCACTCACAACCAGTGCTCTACCAGTCTGCCTTGGCTCAGACCCAAGATCCCCAGGTCTGAGCCTCCCTTGTAGCTAGGATTTAATACATGAGCCACTGACCCGCAATTGCTTTCTTCTTTTGCTTTCTTTTTATTTTGTACAAAAGAGCTATGATTCACTGATGCAGTTTATGAAAACAGTGCATCGTGATCAATGCCCTCATCCTTTTCAACATTCTCACCCACCCTCCCAACTCACTGCTTCCCTTACTGATGTTAATTTGAGGTTATATATTGAATTTTTCCCACATAACAAGGTAGTTTATGTATATAACGACCCTGATCTGTGCAATCACGTCAACAGCTTTGTGCCCCTTCATCTCATTCCTTCCTTTGTATTCCCCAATTCTGTGGTGTCTACAATGAATTCTGGCATGCCTTCTCACCCTCCTTCCCCTTTTCTTTCACTTCTCTCCTCTTGGACCTACCCTCTCCACTGGCAAGTGCCCATTCACTTCCTGGTAATTGTTTTGTTGAGCTTTGACTTGATCCTTTTAAAGAATTTTACTATTTTTGCTCTCCATAGAATCTATTCCACTTGGCATTGATGGATTCGTAAGCCCTGTTTACCACCTGCTGTTTACTTGTAGATGTACAAGTACATTGTAGCTTCCACAAATGAGGGAACCCATTCAATCTGTTTCTCTGGGTCTGGTTTGCTTCACTTAACATACATTTTTCCAAGTCGTTACATTTCCTTACATTCTTTCTAGTGGCTGGGTAGACGCCGCTGTGTGTGTACCACGTGACACGTGACTTTGAGCGGTTCCTCCTCTGAGGGGCGTCTGGGCTGGCTCTGTTTCTTGGCGGTGATTAAACAATGCTGCAGTGAACGTGGTTGTGCAGGTGGCTTTCGTGTGGCCTTGTCAATGACTTACTGCATCAATGCGCAGGAGTGGGATTGCTGGGTGGGATCGGAGGTGGCTCTGTGCTAAGTTTCAATGAGTATTTCCTGAGCGTGTTTAGAAACCCTACTAGAAGTAGCCTATGTTGCTTTTAAGGATGGATTACTTATAAGAACATAGGTTTCTTTGTTTTTTTTTAATTTGAGTAACTTTGATTTGAGTGAATTTGTAAATGCAATGCATCTTAATCAATGCCCCCCTTTCACCATTCTCCCCATCCCTCCCAGCGCCACCCAGCCCCTCCATTCACCTGTTTCCATTTTCAGGTATGTACATTCGCTATGGCGACCGTGTTTGGCCCTTCTACTCCCGTCCCCTCAACTCGCCCCTCCCATCACACATGGTCCGTCTTCCCGTGTTCATTTTGTTGAGCTGTAAGTCAGTTGTTCCAAGCCGTTGTGCCAATGGAATGTACTCACTCATACGCGGAAGTCAGATCTAAATCATAAATGTGCTATGCACATGTACACAAATGGGTTATCTTGGAAGGGTTCCCATGGGGAGACCATAGATTTCTACCAGTGTAATTTTGAGTCTCATCTAAACCTGTTTGTCAAATTTCATTTCCTAAAGATGCATTTAGATATTCTCTGATTTATTTTTCCCACAGACAATTCAAGATATTTCTATAATCGCTTCCTGTGCCCCTGCGTTTGGTAGGAATGACATCAACCCACGTCTCCTCAAACACTTTTCCATATTCGTTTTGCCTCATCCTCCACAAAGTGCCTTACTTACTATTTTCCAGGTAAACACATCTAGCTCATGTCCTTCCTGTTCTCTTCACTTTCTTGTAGAATGAGGATGATGATGGTCAGTCTGGAGCTGTGTATGATTGAAAATGGGAGTCTAAAACAGATTGCTTTTAGATGTAGACCCCATGACAACTGGCATCAGAACTACCAAGAGCATTTTGAAAAACACATTTCAAATTCACCTTTAAATGTTATATTATAGAGAAAAAAATATAAGGATCTTCACAATGTAGTTTGAAGAATGTCACAGTTTTGCATAGGATTTGTTTTCCCAATAAGATGTCTGGAATTTTCAGAAGCATGCATGTATGCTATTCCATGATGAGATGGTGTTCTACCACTTTGCTCTTGTAGTAACAGTGGCTGGGCAGTGAGAAAATGAGTTAGTGCACACCTGATGTGCATGGAAGTGGGACATAAAGGGCCCCCAGATGGCAGCCTCCGGCGGGTCCAGGCCATTCACCAAATTAGGGCTCATTTTCAGCACCAGAGGGCCTGTTCTAAATGGATTTTCATTATTAACAGTGCTAATGAAATTAACATTTAAGTGCACACAAATCTGCTTCCTAGCAGATATTAGCCAGGAAAGGGCTATATTTTTATTAACCAAATTATGATGCTTCTTTTTTAAAGGCTCACTTGGGAATCTATTTCTCCAACAATAACTTTCCAATTGAAGTTCAGCAATGTGGAGAGTATATAGCATCTTGCTCCCTGGCTATGTACTACTCCATTTGTAAGACTATGTTACCCACTCCAGCCAAATGCCACTACATTTTTAATCTTCGAGACATGTTTAAGGTCTGTTTTCCAAGTTTCCAGATTTATTTTTGAATTTTAAGTTGACATGTAATTTTACTCCTCCTCCTCCTCCTCTTCCTCCTTCTCCTTCCTCTTTTTCCTCTTCCTCTTCTTCTTCTTCTTCTTCTTCTTCTTCTTCTTCTTCTTCTTCTTCTTCTTCTTCTTCTTCTTCTTCTTCTTGTTCTTCCTCTTCTTCCTCTTCTTCCTCTTCTTCCTCTTCTTCCTCTTCTTCTTCTTCTTCTTCTTCTTCTTCTTCTTCTTCTTCTTCTTCTTCTTCTTCTTCTTCTTCTTCTTCTTCTTCCTCTTCTTCTTTTGTTGTTAGTTGTGGGTCTTGAACTCTGGACCTGGGTGCTGTCCCTGAGCATTTCAGCTAAAAGCTACCACCATACCTCTGGAGCCACAGCTCCACTTCTTGTTTTCTAGTGATTAATCGGAGATAAGAGTCTCATGGACTTTAGTGCCCAGGCTGGCTTTGAACCTCGATCCTCAGATCTCAGCCTCCTGAGTAGCTAGGATGACAGGCGTGAGCCACCAGGCCCAGCTAGTTGCTTCTATTTTTATGGAACATAAACCCACAAAATGTATGCCCTTATTTGACACACAGCCCTGCTAATATTTCAGAATCTGTCCTCTGTAAATTCCTCACAGCTTCTCCTGGGATTGCTGCAAGCAGACAAGAGCATCATTGTCAGCCCGAAGATGGCTGTGAGGCTCTTTGTTCACGAGGCCACCCGTGTGTTTCACGACCGCTTAATCGAAGCCACTGAAAAAAGCCTTTTCTATCAGATGCTTTCAAAGGAACTCGAGAACTATTTTCAGGTAAACTTTGTTTTAAGAGTTATTTCAGGTGGAATCTTAGACAAGAACATTTTGTGAAAGTTTCCAACATTTCTCTTCTATTAAAGCAATCCCACTTGTACTTGACAGTGTCTCAGAACAGGGGTGAGGAACCATGGAGGGGGTGAGTGTGACGCCCTGGCTCCCTCCTCCTCCTCCTCCTCCTCCTCCTCCTCCTCCTCCTCCTCCTCCTCCTCCTCCTCTTCTTCTTCTTCTTCTCCTTCTCCTTCTCCTCCTTCTCCTTCTTCCTCTTCTTCTGCCAGTCCTGCATCTTGAGCTCAGGGCCTGAGCACTGTCCTTGGATTTTCTCAAGGCCAGAGCTCCACCACTTGAGCCTCAGCACCACTTCTGTTTTTTTTTTTTCTATGTACGTGGTACTGAGGAATGGAACCCGGGTCTTGGTGCATGCTAGACGAGCACTCCACCACTAGGCCACACTCCCGGCCCCCTCACTTGCACTTCTGCCTCTCCAGAGCCCAAAGCTGCTCATTTTCCTCCAGGACTAAGAACGGTCCACTCGAGGTACATCCTTGAGACTCTTCCTCCTCCACCCTTTGATTTTAGTTTCCTTGCTGCTGCCTTTTAGGGTGGGTCACAGAGACAAGTGCCTCAATAAACTGAGTCCCAGGAAGGACAGCAAGGCCAAAGGCCTTCTGTCTTTCCTCTTCTTGAGAGAGCTCGGAAGATACGGCTCTTCTACCCAGCAGTTCTGCTGCTCCTGCCTCTCTCCCTCCCTTCCCAGTACCACTCTCTCCCGTCCTGTTCATACAACCCTGAGGAATATAATACTATGGATATAAATTGACGGGATAGAATTATACTTGAAAAGAGTAAAAAAGAATTCCAAGACGAAAAACTTTATACGTGGAAATAAAGGTAGTTACAGACGTGCGTGTAGACAGCATGCAGATGATATTAGAATCTGTCCATGGGTGTGTAGATGTGTGTATATATTTAGAAATGCTGCTGGTGGTGGTGAGAACTCATAAAGTATCCATGCATTGAGGCCACTCCTGGGGACATTTTGTGAGACGCCCCCTCTCAAGCAGTCCCTGGGCGTGGTGGCACATGATATCTCTGCTGCAGAGGGGCTGGGATTTGGAGGATCAACATTTCAAGCCAGTCTAAGATTTAAAAAAAAATGGGGGCCTGGAGTTTGGCCTAGTGGTTAAAGTGCTTGCCTACCATGCACGAAGACCCAGGTTTGATTCCTCGGTACCACACACATAGAAAAAGCCAGAAGTGGTGCTGAGGCTCAAGTGGTAGAGCTCTAGCCTTGAGAAAGTCCAAGGACAGTGCTCAGGCCCTGAACTCAAGCCCAGGACTGGAAAAAAAAATAGAAATAAATCTGTGAGTCCCATTGCAACAGACAAAAGAAAAAGCTAGGCATGATGGCACATAATTCATATTTCAGCCAAGGCAGAAGCTTGTAGAATGACCAGCACAAAAAGGGGTGAGGGTGGGGTCCAAGCCCTGCACAAGCACAAAAGCCCAAACCAAGCCTCACCACTGTAGGAGACGTACATGTTCTTAATGTTAATAGATGCATTTTCAATGTAACTTTCTGTTCTTTATCCCAAACCCGCCAGGATATAATCACCCATGGCACATCTGTCCTTCATTTCTTAACATCAGTTAACGTCTGTTTCCTCTGGGGACCCCATCTCACCACATCCATCCCTGTACCCCCCACTATGGGCCCTCTGCCCACAGCCTTCCAGCTCTTCTCTGGTCCAGAGTCCTGTCACCCCTGGACGCTCCAGCCCACTCCCCCATTGTTCTCAGAGAGGCACTGCGTGTGAGACCTGAGTCTGGAGCGTGAGCCCTGCCTGTGTGGAATCCTCCGTCGGGAGCTCTGTGTGCTGCGTTTTCTGCCTCTGAAGGGGGGAGGCTTGTGATTCTGCTGCCTCGAGGGCTGAATGAATAGTGCCAGCTTACATGACATGTTTAGAACAACTTTTGGCACATAGTATGTCTTCAGTAAGTGTAAGCCAGACCTTGTATCTACCTTTCCAACCTGGACTTTAGAGACGGAGCTTGGTCTGCCCTCTAGATCTATGGCCGTTACTCTGTCACTCTGGGCATTTCAAATCCATTCCCAGTGTCCATCCAGTGCAGCCTCTTCTCCATCAAGGTGTCCTGCCCGTCCTCCTCCCCTTCATCTGGGCTCGACAGCCCACTGGGGTCTCACTGCCGCTTCCCGTGTGCAGCTCCACCCTTCCCTTCCCCCCCAGCCATCATTCCAGCTGTGGCTTGGGCCAGGTGCGGTGGCAAAACATGGTCCGGGCCCTATCTCAAAGAACAGCCCCAGAGTGGTGATGGAGGCCAGCTATCCAGCCATGCTGGGCACAGGGGTGGGGGGACACGGGGGAGTGGAAGTGGGGAGGGGAGCAGATGAGCGGAGACGGTGAGATGGATTGGCGTGCTCTGTGAACGCGCGTGGACATACGTGGTGACAATTTCTCCTCACTCATGTCTACTATCAGAAATAAAAATAGATTCAAAGACAAGGAAGCCACCAAACAACCGGAAAAAGCTGGAAGTAGAGAAACAGCTCCATGGCAGAACACTAGCCTTAAGTGAAAAAGCTAAGGGATGGCACAAGGCTCCCCCATGATGCCAGCGAGAAAAGAAAAAAAGGAAGGGAGGGAAGGAAGGAGGGAGGGAGGAAGGAAGGAAAAAGAAAACAATGTATTGGGCCCATGTAGAATATCTACTCCCATTTCTCCTGTACATCTAAACTGTAATGTTGATTCATCTTCATGATAAAAACTATGCACTATAAACTCCAAAGCACCTTGTAAGTTGCTACAGCTTAAATAAGATTTAGTATTATTTTGTTGCTAAGTATGTTTACTGTGTCTAATATCAAATACATTTAAAATTGTATCTTGGAGGATAAGTTGAGACAGAAGGATATAAAGAATTAAGATCCGTGAAGTAAAAATTATATAATAAAAAAAAAATGAGGAAGGGTTCACAGGCTTCACTATCCCAAATAGTCCACGGCACAGAGAAGGGTCCCTGCTCAGGCACGCCGCCAACACGGCCAGGCCTCGGAAGTGCCCGGCGGGGATGCTAACCGGAGCTCGTCCCGCAGATCCAGTGGTATTACCCAAAGCTGATGAATGACACCACGGTGTTTGTAGACTTCCTGGACATCAACAAGCCTCACAGAAAGAGGGTCTATCAGGACATCAGTGACTACGGGAAGCTCGCCACTGTGCTTAGCGATTTCCAGATGAAGTTAGGCTCCATGTCTTTGGAGGTAACGACGTGGCTCACACTCACCCGGCACTTGGGTGTGGGCAGAGGTGGAAGGCTTGGGCAGAGGGTCGGCTGTGCCCCGGTGTTGGGCCCGGTCCATCCCCCGTGCGGACAGTACACGTGGGCTGTGGAGCTGCCGGGACAGCACCACCGAGTTAGGCCCTTATTATGCACAGAGTGTGTTTTAAAAACACCACGCCAGCAATGGCCCAGACGCTGGGAAAATCTCTCCCTCCCATGACCAGCGCTGCCAAGGCAGCCAAGGTCCGATGCCACGCTCCCGTCTCCATCTCCTCCGAGCTGGCCGGCGTTTCCTGAGCGCTGGCACAGCACCACCGAGCACGGGAGGCCCCCAGGCCAGGCACGCTGGACCCGACTTGTGACTGTCTGGTCTCCCCTGCCAGGTTTCTCACCCGCTGGTGTTTTTCAAGGAAGCCATTGAGCACATTGCAAGAGCGACGAGAGCACTCCGGCAGCCCAGGAGTCACATGATACTGGTAGGCACTTTTCTGGTGTTTCTAAGTTTGCAAAATAACATTTTTAACTACAAATAATCTGCTTAGAAAAGTCTCATCCATTCTTTATGAAAACTTAGAATAACTGAGTCACAGGACAGAATCCTGTCCTCAATAGTTTGCAAAAAGAAAACCTAACACCCAAACCGTTCTTGTGAATAAACTGGCAGAGCCGCCCCATGAGTGTGCCTAGCCACAGCACAAGACCTGCGCAGGCGGCGCCTGGCTCCAGAAAGGACCCATCACCTTGAATTTTGGCTTAGAAATGTGAGCAACGGCAGAGTCAGTGAAGAGGAGCAGCGTTCTTGGAAAAATCCCAAATACTTTAAAAATATTTTTGGAAAACTAAATTCCAGCATAGTTCTAACCAACATGTTGTTTAATAAGTGTGTTTTCTGTTGCGGGACTTCCCCTGCTCTGGCACGTCATTTAAAGACCCCATTATTCAGCAGGGCATGGTAGCACGCCTCTGCGCCCAGAGAGCCAACAAGTAGAGTAGCCAAGGCCAACCCTGCCAAAATGAAGGAACGCTATTTCAAAAACAAAGGCCGGGATTGTGGCCCAGCATGCACGAAGACCCAGGTTCGATTCCTCAGTACCACATACATAGAAAAAAACTGGAAGTGGTGCTGTGGCTCAAGTGGTAGAGCTCTGGCCTTGAGAAAACCAAAGGACAGTGCTCAGGCCCTGAGCTCAAGCCCAGGCCTGGGGGAAAAAAAGAAAAAGAAAGAGAGAAACATCCATGGGTTGTTAATTAACTTAGTCCAGCAAAGGCTGCTGGGGCAATAATCGAACAGAGCTGTAGGATTCGTGGTAACTCTGCATTGGGAGGGGGGAAAGAAGGGAAGGGGAAGAGGAAAAACTGGGTCAAAGCTCATTGTACACATGTGCCTTATAATCCATGTAATTAATATCCGATGGTGAAATAATACTGCACTATCAGGTGAAGACCTAGGAATGTGACAGGCCTGAGAGATGGCACGGACCAGCTCGTGCCAACACAGCAGTTCACTTACCCTAGAAAAACACAGCCGCTGCCATGAGGGCTGAGAAATTCGGAGACCTAAATAAAAGTTAATGAGGAGTTTTTTATTTTCCTTCGTGGAGCCTGACAGTAGAGAAGCTGGCTGGGACACGGCCACCAGGGCCCAGGAAGCAAGCGGGTCAGCTTCTCCTACAACCCCTGCTCTTGGCTGTGTCTTACAAAGCTCAACACTGTCTTGCTATCCCACCCAGCAACCAGGCAGCCGCACATGTGCACAACTGAACTGAAACCCCAGGCCACACAGAGCCCTCCAGACGCCTGGTGACACCAACTCTAATCACCACACTCTGGAGCAGCCGGGAACCTGCAGGTTCCCGGCCAAAATCACCGCCAAAATCCAGCCCAGACACACAGAAAACCAGACCCGGGAAATGCACAGGAATCACAGGCTGATTTTTGTTTTTCTTCCAAGATTGGAATTGATGGGTGTGGAAAAGAAACATGTGCAGCCTTGGCCTGCTACTTGGAAGAGCACAAGCTGTCACGAGTGCCTTACCTCTGCCCCTACGTGGAGTTCAAGGAGATGTTTAAGACAGTGTTTGTCCAGACCGGAGTGGAAGGGAGCCCTACCACGCTGATCCTGGCACCCCAGCACCTGGAGCAGGTAGGTGCCCCTGAGCCAGGCCTGGAGGAGAAGGCGGAAGCGTCCTGCGGCTCCTCTGTCTCCTCCCCATCCAGTCGTGAGCACAGACATGGTGTGTTTGTGATCGTGCCATCGTCTTTCTCACTTTACCACCTTCCCTTCGATCGAAAGGCAGGAAGTAACACATCTGTTGACCTGACTCCCTGGTCTTGTAAGGAGTGTTTTGAACATGCTGTCCTCTGTGCCAGGGGCCTACAGGGCTCCCTGGTGCCAGGCTCTGGGTCCCCTTCTGTCCCCACCGGGCACAGTCAGATTCTCCTTGCACAAGATTCTTCTTTGCATACAGAAAAAGTGCTAATGTGCATCGCTTCCCTTTAAGACACAATTTATTATGTTATAAAATACAACACAATTAGGCGTACACCTCAGATTGTAGTCTATGTTATGATGAGGTTGAAGGAGCATGGTTAAATACTTGCAATTTGATATATATGAGTATTTATGCAATGCTCATCCTGATGTTTTTCTAATGCTCAGCCTCTCTCTACCAGAGTTTTATTTTTTTTTGTCTTTCATAACAATTATTTTTGTCACTCACAGGACTTGAACTCATGGCCTGGGCACTTTCCTTGAGCTTTCCTGCTCAAGGGTAGGGCTCTAACATTTTGAGCCACCCCACTACTGCTGGTTTTCTGGTGGTTAATTGGAAATTAGTTTCACAGGCTTTCCTGCCTAGGTTGACATCAAACCATGATCCTCAGATCTCAGCTTCCTGAGTAGCTAGGATATTTTAAGAATAAATCTGGGGCTGGGAGTTTGGCCTAGTGGTAGAGTACTTGCCTAGCATGCATGAAGACCTGGGTTTGATTCCTCGGTACCACATACATAGAAAAAAGAGCCGGAAGTGGTGCTGAGGCTCAAGTGGTAGAGCTCTAGCCTTGAGAAAGTCCAAGGACAGTGCTCAGGCCCTGAGCTCAAGCCCAGGACTGGCAAAAAAAAAAAAAGAGTAAATCCAAGAATCCAAGTGCCAGGTCATATCTGTTATATATCCCTCCTTGCATTGTGTCTCGGGTCACAGTCCTCAACGGGACGCCCCGCCCCACTGCCACAGTCTCCGCACACACTGCAGAGGGCCTCCACTCCCAGGCCAAGCCCAGGGTGGTAATTTCAGAAAGTCACTTCAGGACTGATCCCCCATTTCCACATGGCTCAAGGCCTCTAGGTCTTGCTCTCTGGTGATGCCGTTTCTGCCCCTGTGCACACCTGAGGGTCACCGGGGGCATCCAAGCTTCCGCACGGGCTTGAGAAGAGCTGGATGCTCTTTTTCTCTCAGCCGCACATGGGGTGGCTTCTGATAGGCCTTGCCCACCTGTCCTCCTTTTTGCTTTTCCCGTTAGAAGCCTAGTTGGTCAAAGCTGGACCCAGTGGCGGAGCCTGCAAGCCCATCGTGAGGGGCTGAACCCAGAGGGCCACACAGCAGGACCCTCTTGAGAGAGGAAGGCCGAGGCAGAGGCAGGCAGGCGGGTGGACAGAGGGAGGACAATGACGGGGTTAAATTAAGCCCTCTGCCATGTTATAAAGAAGTTACCTTTAAAATGTATCTTCTTAAATGCTAGTTTACATGTAAAGTGTACTCTTTCCTTTTGCCTAAGGACTCATTTCTGGAAGATTTGAACTGTGTTATCAATTTGGGGAAAATACCTGACTTGTTTGAAAATGAGGAGCTGGATTCCATCACGAGCAGGGTCAGGTCCCGCCCCGAACAGTTCGGTTATCTAGACGACAGACGAACGGCGCTCTCCTTCTTCCAAAAGGTAATTTTTGTGGTTGTTTTATCAATACAGACAAATACAAGTATTGTCCAGTTCTGATGGGAGTGTTCAAGTTCACTGTTGAATACTACTTGTTTAGATCTGGAAGTGAGGAATTCAGCGCTAAAGCCACACCGTTCGATTAGCAGTCGGAAGATCAGCAAGGCTCTGGTCACTGCCATGACGGCTGAGGACAGGGACCCGTGGGCATGTCCCAGTGAGCGAGGCTTTTGTTTAGACTGTATTGGTAGCAAGTCAAGAAAGAAAGAAAAATTCTTCGATCCCTTTTGATAGCTGAGATTGATCAGGAGAAGATGGATCAGAAACTAGCTGCCAGAGAGCAAGTTTAGTGTTCAGAATGGATGCACAGCAGGAAAGATGTGAAAGAATCCGCCTCTCAGGAAAGCAAGCACAGTGAGAGTGAGAGCCAGAGGGACCCAGAGAAAGACAGCAGCCGGCCACTGCCTGCACAGGTAGACGAGATTTCCCGCGTCTGAGGAAGAGCTGCCTGGAGCACTTTGGGCCCTGCGCTTTGTTGGTCTCAGGGTGATTGGGAAGCAGAACCTGATGTCAGCCATTCCTCAGCGGCTTCCTCAGGGACCCCTGGAGGAAGTGCTGCTGCTGCTGTTCTATCCCAGAAATGGAATCCACAGTCGATGGAGAACAACTGCAAAGAGAGGCTACTGAGGCTGAACTACCCGACATTTCTAAAGTTACCTTACTTTATTGTTACTATAGGGGTGAGGCAGAGTCAGGAAATGAGTGCATTTCCCTCAGTCAGGGTCTCCTGCTCCCTTGCTCTCCCCCAGGCCCTTCCTGTATAGCCCACATTCATCAGTGTTCAGTGGGCTGCACTTTCTCAACCTCCTCCCTCCACTTCTGTGCCCACCCCAGCCTTCCAGAAGACACACCCTTGAATACACCATGCAGAACACCCACAGAACAGAACACCCCAGCCTTCCTGAAGACACACCCTTGATTACACCATGCAGAACACCCACAGAACAGAACACCCCAGCCTTCCTGAAGACACACCCTTGAATACACCATGCACAACACACACACGACAGAACACCCCAGCCTTCCAGAAGACACACCCTTGAATACACCATGCAGAACACCCACAGGACAGAACACCCCAGCCTTCCTGAAGACACACCCTTGAATATACCATGCAGAACCCCCACAGGACAACACCCCAGACTTCCTGAAGACACACCCTTGAATACACCATGCAGAACACACACAGGACAGAACACCCCAGCCTTCCTGAAGACACACCCTTGAATACACCATGCAGAACACCCACAGGACAGAACACCCCAGCCTTCCTGAAGACACACCCTTGAATACACCATGCACAACACACACACGACAGAACACCCCAGCCTTCCTGAAGACACACCCTTGAATACAATATGCAGAACACCCACAGGGCAGAACACCCCAGTCTTCCTGAAGACAGACCCTTGAATACACCATGCAGAACACCCACAGGACAACACCCCAGCCTTCCTGAATACACACCCTTGAATACACCATGCAGAACACCCACAGAACAGAACACCCCAGCCTTCCTGAAGACACACCCTTGAATACACCATGCACAACACACACACGACAGAACACCCCAGCCTTCCTGAAGACACACCCTTGAATACAATATGCAGAAAACCCACAGGGCAGAACACCCCAGCCTTCCTGAAGACACAGCCTTGAATACACCATGCAGAACACCCACAGGACAGAACACCCCAGCCTTCCTGAAGACACACCCTTGAATACACCATGCAGAACACCCACAGGACAGAACACCCCAGCCTTCCTGAAGACACACCCTTGAATATACCATGAGAACACCCACAGGACAAAACACCCCAGCCTTCCTGAAGACACACCCTTGAATACACCATGCAGAACACCCAAAGGACAGAAAACCCCAGTCTTCCTGAAGACACACCCTTGAATACACCATGAGAACACCCACAGGACAGAACATCCGAGCCTTCCTGAAGACACACCCTTGAATACACCACGAGAACACCCACAGGACAGAACACCCCAGACTTCCTGAAGACACGCCCTTGAATACACCATGCGGAACACCCACAGGACAAAACACCCCAGCCTTCCTCAAGACACACCCTTGAATACACCACGAGAACACCCACAGGACAACACCCCAGCCTTCCTGAAGACACACCCTTGAATACACCATGCAGAACACCCACAGGACAGAACACCCCAGACTTCCTGAATACACACCCTTGAATACACCATGCAGAACACCCACAGGACAGAACACCCCAGCCTTCCTGAAGACACACCCTTCAATACACCATGTAGAACACCCACAGGACAGAACACCCCAGCCTTCCTGAAGACACACCCTTGAATGCACCATGCAGAACACCCACAGGACAGAACACCCCAGCCTTCCTGAAGACACACCCTTGAATACACCATGCAGAACACCCACAGGACAGAACACCCCAGCCTTCCTGAAGACACACCCTTGAATACACCATGCAGAACACCCACAGGACAGAACACCCCAGCCTTCCTGAAGACACACCCTTGAATATACCATGAGAACACACACAGACAGAACACCCCAGCCTTCCTGAAGACACACCCTAAATACACCATGCAGAACACCCACAGGACAACACCCCAGTCTTCCTGAAGACACACCCTTGAATACACCATGCAGAACACCCACAGGACAGAACACCCCAGCCTTCCTGAAGACACACCCTTGAATACACCATGCAGACACACACAGGACAGAAAACCCCAGCCTTCCTGAAGACACACCCTTGAATACACCATGCAGAACACACACAGGACAGAACACCCCAGACTTCCTGAAGACACACCCTTGAATACACCATGCAGAACACACACAGGACAGAACACCCCAGCCTTCCTCAAGACACACCCTTGAATATACCATGAGAACACACACAGGACAGAACACCCCAGCCTTCCTGAAGACACGTCCTTGAATCCACCATGCAGAAGACCCACAGGACAACAGCCCAGTCTTCCTGAACACACACCCTTGAATACACCATGCAGAACACCCACAGGACAACACCCCAGCCTTCCAGAAGACACACCCTTGAAAACACCAAGCAGAAGACCCACAGGACAGAACACCCCAGCCTTCCTGAAGACACACCCTTGAATACACCATGCACAACACACACACGACAGAACACCCCAGTCTTCCTGAAGACACACCCTTGAATACACCATGCAGAACACCCACAGAACAGAACACCCAGCCTTCCAGAAGACACACCCTTGAATACACCATGCAGAAGACCCACAGAACAGAACACCCCAGCCTTCCTGAAGACACACCCTTGAATACACCATGCAGAACACCCACAGGACAACACCCCAGCCTTCCTGAAGACACACCCTTGAATACACCATGCAGAACACCCACAGGACAACACCCCAGCCTTCCTGAAGACACGCCCTTGAATCCACCATGCAGAACACCCACAGGACAACACCCCAGCCTTCCTGAAGACACACCCTTGAATACACCATGCAGAACACCCACAGGACAACACCCCAGCCTTCCAGAAGACACACCCTTGAATACACCATGCAGAACACACACAGGACAACACCCCAGTCTTCCTGAAGACACACTCTTGAATAAACCATGCAGAACACCCACAGGACAGAACACCCCAGACTTCCTGAAGACACACCCTTGAATACACCATGCAGAACACCCACAGGACAACACCCCAGCCTTCCTGAAGACACACCCTTGAATACACCATGAAAACACACACAGGACAGAACACCCCAGACTTCCTGAAGACACACCCTTGAATGCACCATGCACAACACACACAGGACAGAACACCCCAGCCTTCCTGAAGACACACCCATGAATACACCATGCAGAACACCCACAGGGCAGAACACCCCAGCCTTCCTGAAGACACAGCCTTGAATACACCATGCAGAACACCCACAGGACAGAACACCCCAGCCTTCCTGAAGACACACCCTTGAATACACCATGCAGAACACCCACAGGACAGAACACCCCAGCCTTCCTGAAGACACACCCTTGAATATACCATGAGAACACCCACAGGACAAAACACCCCAGCCTTCCTGAAGACACACCCTTGAATACACCATGCAGAACACCCACAGGACAGAACACCCCAGTCTTCCTGAAGACACACCCTTGAATACACCATGAGAACACCCACAGGACAGAACATCCCAGCCTTCCTGAAGACACACCCTTGAATACACCACGAGAACACCCACAGGACAACACCCCAGCCTTCCTGAAGACACACCCTTGAATACACCATGCAGAACACCCACAGGACAGAACACCCCAGACTTCCTGAATACACACCCTTGAATACACCATGCAGAACACCCACAGGACAGAACACCCCAGCCTTCCTGAAGACACACCCTTGAATACACCATGCAGAACACCCACAGGACAACACCCCAGCCTTCCTGAACACACACCCTTGAATACACCATGCAGAACACCCACAGGACAGAACACCCCAGCCTTCCTGAAGACACACCCTTGAATATACCATGAGAACACACACAGGACAGAACACCCCAGCCTTCCTGAAGACACACCCTAAATACACCATGCAGAACACCCACAGGACAGAACACCCCAGCCTTCCTGAAGACACACCCTTGAATACACCATGCAGAACACCCACAGGACAGAACGTCCCAGCCTTCCTGAAGACACACCCTTGAATACACCATGCACAACACACACACGACAGAACACCCCAGCCTTCCAGAAGACACACCCTTGAATACACCATGCAGAACACCCACAGGACAGAACACCCCAGACTTCCTGAAGACACACCCTTGAATACACCATGCAGAACACCCACAGGACAGAACACCCCAGCCTTCCTGAAGACACACCCTTGAATACACCATGCAGAACACCCACAGGACAGAACACCCCAGCCTTCCTGAAGACACACCCTTGAATAAACCATGCAGAACACCCACAGGACAGAACACCCCAGTCTTCCTGAAGACACACCCTTGAATAAACCATGCAGAACACCCACAGGACAGAACACCCCAGTCTTCCTGAAGACACACCCTTGAATAAACCATGCAGAACACCCACAGGACAGAACACCCCAGACTTCCTGAAGACACACCCTAAATACACCATGCAGAACACCCACAGGACAACACCCCAGCCTTCCTGAAGACACACCCTTGAATACACCATGAAAACACACACAGGACAGAACACCCCAGCCTTCCTGAAGACACACCCTTGAATACACCATGCAGAACACCCACAGGACAACGCCCCAGCCTTCCTGAAGACACACCCTTGAATACACCATGAAAACACACACAGGACAGAA
Source organism: Megascapheus bottae (assembly GCF_031878675.1). Taxonomy (NCBI): domain Eukaryota; kingdom Metazoa; phylum Chordata; class Mammalia; order Rodentia; family Geomyidae; genus Megascapheus; species Megascapheus bottae. The sequence goes on from NC_143518.1 coordinate 66,943,706, forward strand.
CACCCCAGACTTCCTGAAGACACACCCTTGAGTACACCATGCACAACACACACACGACAGAACACCCCAGCCTTCCTGAAGACACACCCATGAATACACCATGCAGAACACCCACAGGGCAGAACACCCCAGCCTTCCTGAAGACACAGCCTTGAATACACCATGCAGAACACCCACAAGACAGAACACCCCAGCCTTCCTGAAGACACACCCTTGAATACACCATGCAGAACACCCACAGGACAGAACACCTCAGCCTTCCTGAAGACACACCCTTGAATATACCATGGGAACACCCACAGGACAAAACACCCCAGCCTTCCTGAAGACACACCCTTGAATACACCATGCAGAACACCCAAAGGACAGAACACCCCAGTCTTCCTGAAGACACACCCTTGAATACACCATGAGAACACCCACAGGACAGAACATCCCAGCCTTCCTGAAGACACACCCTTGAATACACCACGAGAACACCCACAGGACAACACCCCAGCCTTCCTGAAGACACACCCTTGAATACACCATGCAGAACACCCACAGGACAGAACACCCCAGACTTCCTGAATACACACCCTTGAATACACCATGCAGAACACCCACAGGACAACACCCCAGCCTTCTTGAACACACACCCTTGAATACACCATGCAGAACACCCACAGGACAGAACACCCCAGCCTTCCTGAAGACACACCCTTGAATATACCATGAGAACACACACAGGACAGAACACCCCAGCCTTCCTGAAGACACACCCTAAATACACCATGCAGAACACCCACAGGACAGAACACCCCAGCCTTCCTGAAGACACACCCTTGAATACACCATGCAGAACACCCACAGGACAGAACGTCCCAGCCTTCCTGAAGACACACCCTTGAATCCACCATGCACAACACACACACGACAGAACACCCCAGCCTTCCAGAAGACACACCCTTGAATACACCATGCAGAACACCCACAGGACAGAACACCCCAGCCTTCCTGAAGACACACCCTTGAATACACCATGCAGAACACCGACAGGACAGAACACCCCAGCCTTCCTGAAGACACACCCTTGAATATACCATGAGAACACACACAGGACAGAACACCCCAGCCTTCCTGAAGACACACCCTAAATACACCATGCAGAACACCCACAGGACAACACCCCAGTCTTCCTGAAGACACACCCTTGAATACACCATGCAGACACACATAGGACAGAACACCCCAGCCTTCCTGAAGACACACCCTTGAATACACCATGCAGAACACACACAGGACAGAACACCCCAGCCTTCCAGAAGACACACCCTTGAATACACCATGCAGAACACACACAGGACAGAACACCCCAGCCTTCCTGAAGACACACCCTTGAATATACCATGAGAACACACACAGGACAGAACACCCCAGCCTTCCTGAAGACACGCCCTTGAATCCACCATGCAGAACACCCACAGGACAACACCCCAGCCTTCCTGAAGACACACCCTTGAAAACACCAAGCAGAAGACCCACAGGACAGAACACCCCAGCCTTCCTGAAGACACACCCTTGAATACACCATGCACAACACACACACGACAGAACACCCCAGTCTTCCTGAAGACACACCCTTGAATACACCATGCAGAACACCCACAGAACAGAACACCCCAGCCTTCCAGAAGACACACCCTTGAATACACCATGCAGAACACCCACAGAACAGAACTCCCCAGCCTTCCTGACGACACACCCTTGAATACACCATGAGAACACCCACAGGACAAAACACCCCAGCCTTCCTGAACACACACCGTAGAATACACCATGCAGAACACCCACAGGACAACACCCCAGCCTTCCTGAAGACACACCCTTGAATACACCATGCAGAACACCCACAGAACAGAACACCCCAGCCTTCCTGAACACACACCGTTGAATACACCATGCAGAACACCCACAGGACAACACCCCAGCCTTCCTGAAGACACACCCATGAATACACCATGCAGAACACCCACAGGGCAGAACACCCCAGCCTTCCTGAAGACACAGCCTTGAATACACCATGCAGAACACCCACAAGACAGAACACCCCAGCCTTCCTGAAGACACACCCTTGAATACACCATGCAGAACACCCACAGGACAGAACACCTCAGCCTTCCTGAAGACACACCCTTGAATATACCATGGGAACACCCACAGGACAAAACACCCCAGCCTTCCTGAAGACACACCCTTGAATACACCATGCAGAACACCCAAAGGACAGAACACCCCAGTCTTCCTGAAGACACACCCTTGAATACACCATGAGAACACCCACAGGACAGAACATCCCAGCCTTCCTGAAGACACACCCTTGAATACACCACGAGAACACCCACAGGACAACACCCCAGCCTTCCTGAAGACACACCCTTGAATACACCATGCAGAACACCCACAGGACAGAACACCCCAGACTTCCTGAATACACACCCTTGAATACACCATGCAGAACACCCACAGGACAACACCCCAGCCTTCTTGAACACACACCCTTGAATACACCATGCAGAACACCCACAGGACAGAACACCCCAGCCTTCCTGAAGACACACCCTTGAATATACCATGAGAACACACACAGGACAGAACACCCCAGCCTTCCTGAAGACACACCCTAAATACACCATGCAGAACACCCACAGGACAGAACACCCCAGCCTTCCTGAAGACACACCCTTGAATACACCATGCAGAACACCCACAGGACAGAACGTCCCAGCCTTCCTGAAGACACACCCTTGAATCCACCATGCACAACACACACACGACAGAACACCCCAGCCTTCCAGAAGACACAGCCTTGAATACACCATGCAGAACACCCACAGGACAGAACACCCCAGCCTTCCTGAAGACACACCCTTGAATACACCATGCAGAACACCGACAGGACAGAACACCCCAGCCTTCCTGAAGACACACCCTTGAATATACCATGAGAACACACACAGGACAGAACACCCCAGCCTTCCTGAAGACACACCCTAAATACACCATGCAGAACACCCACAGGACAACACTCCAGTCTTCCTGAAGACACACCCTTGAATACACCATGCAGAACACCCACAGGACAGAACACCCCAGCCTTCCTGAAGACACACCCTTGAATACACCATGCAGACACACATAGGACAGAACACCCCAGCCTTCCTGAAGACACACCCTTGAATACACCATGCAGAACACACACAGGACAGAACACCCCAGCCTTCCAGAAGACACACCCTTGAATACACCATGCAGAACACACACAGGACAGAACACCCCAGCCTTCCTGAAGACACACCCTTGAATATACCATGAGAACACACACAGGACAGAACACCCCAGACTTCCTGAAGACACGCCCTTGAATCCACCATGCAGAACACCCACAGGACAACACCCCAGCCTTCCTGAAGACACACCCTTGAAAACACCAAGCCGAAGACCCACAGGACAGAACACCCCAGCCTTCCTGAAGACACACCCTTGAATACACCATGCACAACACACACACGACAGAACACCCCAGTCTTCCTGAAGACACACCCTTGAATACACCATGCAGAACACCCACAGAACAGAACACCCCAGCCTTCCAGAAGACACACCCTTGAATACACCATGCAGAACACCCACAGAACAGAACTCCCCAGCCTTCCTGACGACACACCCTTGAATACACCATGAGAACACCCACAGGACAAAACACCCCAGCCTTCCTGAACACACACCGTAGAATACACCATGCAGAACACCCACAGGACAACACCCCAGCCTTCCTGAAGACACACCCTTGAATACACCATGCAGAACACCCACAGAACAGAACACCCCAGCCTTCCTGAACACACACCGTTGAATACACCATGCAGAACACCCACAGGACAACACCCCAGCCTTCCTGAACGCACACCCTTGAATACACCATGCAGAACACCCACAGGACAACACCCCAGCCTTCCTGAAGACACACCCTTGAATACACCATGCAGAACACCCACAGGACAGAACACCCCAGACTTCCCGAAGACACACCCTTGAATATACCATGCAGAACACCCACAGGACAGAACACCCCAGCCTTCCTGAAGACACACCCTTGAATACACCATGCAGAACACCCACAGGACAGAACACTCCAGACTTCCTGAAGACACACCATTGAATACACCATGAGAACACCCACAGGACAGAACACCCCAGCCTTCCTGAAGACACACCCTTGAATACACCATGCAGAACACCCACAGGACAGAACACCCCAGCCTTCCTGAACACACACCCTTGAATACACCATGCAGAACACCCACAGGACAACACCCCAGCCTTCCAGAAGACACACCCTTGAATACACCATGCAGAACACCCACAGGACAACACCCCAGACTTCCTGAAGACACACCCTTGAATACACAATGAGAACACCCGCAGGACGGAACATCCCAGCCTTCCTGAAGACACACCCTTGAATACACCATGCAGAACACCCACAGGACAGAACACCCCAGACTTCCTGAAGACACACCCTTGAATACACCATGAGAACACCCACAGGACAAAACACCCCAGCCTTCCTGAAGACACACCCTGGAATACATCATGCAGAACACCCACAGGACATAACACCCCAGACTTCCTGAAGACACAGCCTTGAATACACCATGCAGAACACCCACAGGACAGAACACCCCAGCCTTCCTGAAGACACACCCTTGAATACACCATGAGAACACACACAGGACAGAACACCCCAGACTTCCTGAAGTCACACCCTTGAATACACCATGCAGAACACCCACAGGACAACACCCCAGCCTTCCTGAAGACACACCCTTGAATACACCATGCAGAACACCCACAGGACAACACCCCAGACTTCCTGAAGACACACCTTTGAATACACCATGAGAACACCCACAGGACAACACCCCAGTCTTCCTGAAGACACACCCTTGAATACACCATGCAGAACACACACAGGACAAAACACCCCAGCCTTCCTGAAGACACACCCTTGAATACACCATGCAGAACACCCACAGGACAACACCCCAGCCGTCCAGAAGACACACCCTTGAATACACCATGAAGAACACCCACAGGACAGAACACCCCAGCCTTCCTGAAGACACACCCTTGAATACACCATGCAGAACACCCACAGAACAGAACACCCCAGCCTTCCTGAAGACACATCCTTGAATACACCATGCAGAACACCCACAGGACAGAACACCCCAGCCTTCCTGAAGACACACCCTTGAATACACCATGCAGAACACCCACAGGACAGAACACCCCAGCCTTCCTGAAGACACACCCTTGAATACACCATGCAGAACACCCACAGGACAGAACACCCCAGCCTTCCTGAAGACACACCCTTGAATACACCATGAGAACACCCACAGGACAGAACACCCCAGCCTTCCTGAAGACACACCCTTGAATACACCACGCAGAACACCCACAGGACAGAACACCCCAGCCTTCCTGAACACACACCCTTGAATACACCATGCAGAACACCCACAGGAGAACACCCCAGCCTTCCAGAAGACACACCCTTGAATACACCATGAAGAACACCCACAGGACAACACCCCAGACTTCCTGAAGACACACCCTTGAAAACACAATGAGAACACCCGCAGGACGGAACATCCCAGCCTTCCTGAAGACACACCCTTGAATACACCATGCAGAACACCCACAGGACAGAACACCCCAGACTTCCTGAAGACACACCCTTGAATACACCATGAGAACACCCACAGGACAAAACACCCCAGCCTTCCTGAAGACACACCCTGGAATACATCATGCAGAACACCCACAGGACATAACACCCCAGACTTCCTGAAGACACAGCCTTGAATACACCATGAGAACACACACAGGACAGAACACCCCAGACTTCCTGAAGACACACCCTTGAATACACCATGCAGAACACCCACAGGACAACACCCCAGACTTCCTGAAGACACACCTTTGAATACACCATGAGAACACCCACAGGACAACACCCCACTCTTCCTGAAGACACACCCTTGAATACACCATGCAGAACACACACAGGACAAAACACCCCAGCCTTCCTGAAGACACACCCTTGAATACACCATGCAGAACACCCACAGGACAACACCCCAGCCGTCCAGAAGACACACCCTTGAATACACCATGAAGAACACCCACAGGACAGAACACCCCAGCCTTCCTGAAGACACACCCTTGAATACACCATGCAGAACACCCACAGAACAGAACACCCCAGCCTTCCTGAAGACACATCCTTGAATACACCATGCAGAACACCCACAGGACAGAACACCCCAGCCTTCCTGAAGACACACCCTTGAATACACCATGCAGAACACCCACAGGACAGAACACCCCAGCCTTCCTGAAGACACACCCTTGAATACACCATGCAGAACACCCACAGGACAGAACACCCCAGCCTTCCTGAAGACACACCCTTGAATACACCATGCAGAACACCCAAAGGACAGAACACCCCAGCCTTCCTGAAGACACACCCTTGAATATACCATGAGAACACACACAGGACAGAACACCCCAGCCTTCCTGAAGACACACCCTAAATACACCATGCAGAACACCCACAGGACAACACCCCAGTTTTCCTGAAGACACACCCTTGAATACACCATGCAGAACACCCACAGGACAGACCACCCCAGACTTCCTGAAGACACACCCTTGAATACACCATGCACACACACACAGGACCGAACACCCCAGCCTTCCTGAAGACACACCCTTGATTACACCATGCAGAACACCCACAGGACATAACACCCCAGCCTTCCTGAAGACACACCCTTGAATATACCATGAGAACACACACAGGACAGAACACCCCAGCCTTCCTGAAGACACGCCCTTGAATCCACCATGCAGAACACCCACAGGACAACACCCCAGCCTTCCTGAAGACACACCCTTGAAAACACCAAGCAGAAGACCCACAGGACAGAACACCCCAGCCTTCCTGAAGACACACCCTTGAATACACCATGCAGAACACCCACAGGACAGAACACCCCAGACTTCCTGAAGACACACCCTTGAATACACCATGCAGAACACCCACAGAACAGAACACCCCAGCCTTCCAGAAGACACACCCTTGAATACACCATGCAGAAGACCCACAGGACAACAGCCCAGTCTTCGTGAAGACACACCCTTGAATACACCATGCAGAACACCCACAGAACAGAACACCCCAGCCTTCCAGAAGACACACCCTTGAAAACACCAAACAGAAGACCCACAGGACAGAACACCCCAGCCTTCCTGAAGACACACCCTTGAATACACCATGCAGAACACCCACAGGACAGAACACCCCAGCCTTCCTGAAGACACACCCTTGAATACACCATGCAGAACACCCACAGAACAGAACACCCCAGCCTTCCAGAAGACACACCCTTGAATACACCATGCAGAACACCCACAGAACAGAACACCCCAGCCTTCCTGAAGACACACCCTTGAATACACCATGCAGAACACCCACAGGACAACACCCCAGCCTTCCTGAACACACACCCTTGAATACACCATGCAGAACACCCACAGAACAGAACACCCCAGCCTTCCAGAAGACACACCCTTGAATACACCATGCAGAACACCCACAGAACAGAACACCCCAGCTTTCCTGAAGACACACCCTTGAATACACCATGCAGAACACCCACAGGACAACACCCCAGCCTTCCTGAAGACACACCCTTGAATACACCATGCAGAACACCCACAGAACAGAACACCCCAGCCTTCCTGAACACACACCCTTGAATACACCATGCAGAACACCCACAGGACAGAACACCCCAGCCTTCCTGAAGACACACCCTTGAATGCACCATGCAGAACACCCACAGGACAACACCCCAGCCTTCCTGAAGACACACCCTTGAATACACCATGAGAACACACACAGGACAGAACACCCCAGACTTCCTGAAGACACACCCTTGAATACACCATGCAGAACACCCACAGGACAGAACACCCCAGCCTTCCTGAAGACACACCCTTGAATACACCATGCAGAACACCCACAGGACAACACCCCAGCCTTCCTGAAGACACACCCTTGAATACACCATGAGAACACACACAGGACAGAAGCCCCCAGACTTCCTGAAGACACACCCTTGAATACACCATGCAGAACACCCACAGGACAACACCCCAGCCTTCCTGAAGACACACCCTTGAATACACCATGCAGAACACCCACAGGACAACACCCCAGACTTCCTGAAGACACACCCTTGAATACACCATGAGAACATCCACAGGACAACACCCCAGTCTTCCTGAAGACACACCCTTGAATACACCATGCAGAACACCCACAGGACAACACCCCAGCCTTCCAGAAGACACACCCTTGAATACACCATGCAGAACACCCACAGGACAGAACATCCCAGCCTTCCTGAAGACACACCCTTGAATACACCATGCAGAACACCCACAGAACAGAACACCCCAGCCTTCCTGAAGACACACCCTTGAATACACCATGCGGAACACCCACAGAACAGAACACCCCAGCCTTCCTGAAGACACACCCTTGAATACACCATGCAGAACACCCACAGGACAGAACATCCCAGCCTTCCAGAAGACACACCCTTGAATACACCATGCGGAACACCCACAGGACAACATCCCAGCCTTCCTGAAGACACACCCTTGAATACACCATGAGAACACCCACAGGACAGAACACCCCAGCATTCCTGAATACACACCCTTGAATACACCTTGCAGAACACCCACAGAACAGAACAGCTCAGCCTTCCTGAAGACACACCCTTGAATACACCATGCCGACACCCACAGGGCAGAACACCCCAGCCTTCCTGAAGACACACCCTTGAATACACCATGCAGAACACCCACAGGACAGAACACCCCAGCATTCCTGAATACACACCCTTGAATACACCATGCAGAACACCCACAGGACAGAACACCCCAGCCTTCCTGAAGACACACCCTTGAATACACCATGCGGAACACCCACAGGACAGAACACCCTAGCCTTCCTGAAGACACACCCTTGAGCACACCATGCAGAACACCCACAGGACAACACCCCATCCTTCCTGAAGACACACCCTTTAATATACCATGCAGAACACCCACAGGGCAGAACACCCCAGCCTTCCTGAAGACACACTCTTGAATACACCATGCAGAACACCCACAGGACAACACCCCAGCCTTCCTGAAGACACACCCTTGAATACACCATGCAGAACACCCACAGGACAGAACATCCCAGCCTTCCTGAAGACACACCCTTGAATATACCATGAGAACACCCACAGGACAACACCCCAGCCTTCCTGAAGACACACCCTTGAATACACCATGCAGAACACCCACAGGACAGAACATCCCAGCCTTCCTGAAGACACACCCTTGAATACACCATGAGAACACCCACAGGACAACACCCCAGCCTTCCTGAAGACACACCCTTGAATACACCATGCACAACACACACAGAACAGAACACCCCAGCCTCCCTGAAGACACTCCCCTGAATACACCATGAGAACACCCCCAGGACCGCACCCAGCCTTCCTGAAGACACACCCTTGAATACACCATGCAGAACAACCACAGAACAGAACACCCCAGCCTTCCTGAAGACACACTCTTGAATACACCATGCAGAACACCCACAGGACAACACCCCAGCCTTCCTGAATACACACCCTTGAATACACCATGCAGAACACCAACAGGACAGAATCGCTAAAAACTAAATACTAAGAAAGGTCTATTTCCGGATCTTGGAGTTTATTTCAGTATGTACATTATTTTATGTAAATATGAAGAGGCAGTGATGCATTGTGCCTTTGTGATTCATTCTCTCCTAAAGATATCCTCTTTTGGTCTCACTGTGTGTGAGTATTTAAAATTCTGTATTATTTATTATATCCCAGTGCATTTTAGATCTAATTTCTGTGTATCAGTGAAATCATGTGCTGTTTGTCTCTGAGCTTGGCTTACCTCACTTACCATGCTTTCTCAAGTTCCATCGATTTTCCTGCAAATGACATTATTTTATTCATTCTAATGGTTGTGTGAAATTCCATCGTGTATAGGCACCACAGGTTTTGGATTCAGTCTTCTACTGTGGGGCTTCTGGCTTGTTTCTGTATCTTGGCTGCTGTGAATGCTGCAGCAGTGAACATGGATGTGCAGGTGTCCTTACCATATCCTGGCTCAAGATGCTCAGGGTAGATGCCCAGGAGTGGTATGGCTGGGTCGTAGGAAAGATCTGGGTATGGTTTTCTGAGGAACCTCCAGACTGCTTTCCAGAATGGCTGTACTAGTTCACATTCCCACCAGCAGTGCAGTAGGGTTCGTTTTTCCCCACATCCCCGCCAGCATTTGTTGTTATTAGATTTCAAGATGTTGGCCAGTCTAACTGGGGTAAGATGGATCTCAGGGTTGTTTTGATTTGTGTTTCCTTTATGACCAGGGATAATGAGCATTTCCTCATGTATTTCTTTGCCATTCTTACCTCTTCTTCTGAGAAGTCTCTCCTTAGCTACCTTGCCCATTTTCTGGTGTATTAAGTGTATGTGTGTGTGTGGGGGGGTAGTTTCTTGAGCTCCTTGTATATATTGGATTTTAGGCCTTTGTCTAATGTATTGCTGGTACAGATACTTTCCCAACTGGTTGGCTGTCTTTGTAGTTTAATAAGTAGGTTCTTAGCAATGCAGAAACCTTTTTTATTTTAATGTAGTCTCCCTTGTTGAGTATCTCATCTCACCTCCTATCTGTTGTACCCCTGAGACTCCATTCAGGAGATTCCTGCCTGTAACTATAAGCTCTAATATCTCTCTTGTCTCTTGCAGTAGTTTGGTCTTTGATCCACTTTGTGTTGAGTTGGGTGGTGTTGGTGAAAAGCAGGGGTCCACTTTGGTTTTCTGCAGGTGGCTTCCCAGTTTTCCCCTCACCAGCTGTTGAAGAGGCTATGATTTTTCCACTGTGTATCTTTGGCTCCTCGGTCAAATATTAGATGACTGTATGTGGTTTTATTTCTGGGTCTCCCGATCTGTTCCGTTGGTCTTCAGGTCTACTTTTGTGCCAATACCAGGCTGGTTTTGTTGTTACTACACTATAATAGAGTCTGGTATTGTGACTACACCTGCATTGCTTTTTTTGCCTAGCATTGCCTAGTCTGTCTTTTGTTATTCCATATGAATGTTTGGATTGTTTTCTCTATGTCAGTAAAGAACATTGTTGGAATTTGGATGGGGATTGCATTGAATTTGTATATCATTTTTGGCAATGTGGGTATTTTTACAATATTCTAGCTATCCAAGAACATAGAAGGTCTTCCCATTTCCTGGTGATTTCCTCTTTTTTTTTTTTTGGCCAGTCCTGGGCTTGAGCTCAGGGCCTGAGCACTGTCCTTGGACTTTCTAAGGCTAGAGCTCTGCCACTTGAGCCTCAGCACCACTTCCAGCTTTTTTGCTATGTATGTGGTACTGAGAAATCGAACCCCGGTCTTCTTGCATGCTAGACAAGCAGTCTACCACTAGGCCACACTCCCGGCCCATTTTTCTTTAGATTTTTTTATAGTTTTCACTATAAAGGTCTTTGTTGGTTGGGTTAATTCCTAGAGGTATTTTTTGTTTTGTTTTGTTTTTTGAGGGTATTTCAAATGAGGTTGTTTTCATGATTTCCCTTTCTGCTTGTGCATTGTTGACATATAGAAAGCTACCTGTTTTTTGAGGGTTAATTTTTGTATCCTGCTCCTTTGCCAAAGTGATTAGCTCTAGGAGCTTGTGGGTGAAGTTTTTTGAGTCCTTTAGGTGTAAGATCATATCATCTCCAAATAGGGACAGTTCAGTTTCTTCCTTACCTGAGTGAATCCCTTAATGTCCTTCTCTTCCTTTCTTGCCTGCTCTGGCTAAGGATTCCAGGACTATCCTGATTTTAGGGGCAATGGCTTTAGTTTTCCCCACTCACTATGATGCTGGCTGTTGCTCTGTCATCTACAGCCTTTGTTGTTTTAAGGAATGTTCCTTCTATTCCTAGTTTCTCCAAAGCTTTTAACAAGAATGGATGTTGTATTTTTGTCAGTATTGTCTTTTGTTGATGTTATCTTTTCTGCATCCATTGAGATGATCATGTGGCTCTTGTCCTTGACACTGTGATAAATTACATTTATTAGTTTGCATATCTTAAACCAGCCTTGGTCGTAGTATTTTTTATTTGTTTCTAGATCTTGTTGGCTAGTATTTTATTGAAGAGCTTTACATCTCAGAGATGTTCCTCAGAGAAATTGGTCTGTAGAAATTGTTCTCATATTTTGTTGGGCTCTTGCTTGATTTGGGGGATGAGTATAATGCTGGCTTCATAGAATGGGCTTGAAATTGCTCCCTCTGCTTCTGTTTCATGGAAAACCCTGAGGAGTGTTAGCTCATCTTTACACGTCTCACAGAATTCAGTGGTGAATCCATCAGGCCTGGGATTATCTAAAAAAAAAATTAATGGGTCTGGAGTTTGGCCTAGTGGTAGAGTGCTTGCCTAGCACACATGAAGACCAAGGTTCGATTCCTCTGTACCACATGCATAGAAAAAAGCCGGAAGTGGTGCTGAGGCTCAGGTGGCAGAGCTCTAGCTTTGAGAAAGTCCAAGGGCAGTGCTCAGGCCCTAAGCTCAAGCCCAGGACTGGCAAAAAAGTTCTAATTTCTTATGGACTGACACCAGCACCCTGGGCCCCGGAGCCACTGCCTCCCCATCCGGTGCACGAGGCAGCCACTGAGGAACAGCCAGGCGCCTGCCACCCCAGCTGTCCCGGAGACTCAGCCGGGGACTCCTCTCCACCATCCACCAAAGCCTGGGAGTGGCACCAGGCTCAAGTGGTCGAGCGCCAGCCTTGTGCAAGGCAGCAACAGGGCCATGGCCTGGGCTCTTCCTTGCGGGAAGACTTCTGATTACTCCCTCAGTCTCACTGCGTGTTACTGGCCTGTTTAACTGATATTTTTTAAATCTTTTTGGTTTGCCTTCGGCAGTTCACGCATATCCAAAAATGTGTCCATTTTTTGGGTGTGTGTGTCAGTCATGGGACTTGAACTCTGGACCTGGGCGCTGTCCCTGAGCTCTTCAGCTCAAGGCTGACGCCCTACCGTTGAGCCACAGCGCCACTTCCAGTGTTCCAGCGTTTCAACGAAGAGTCTCATGGTCTTCAGTGCCCAGGCTGGCTTTGAACCTTGATCCTCAGATCTCAGCGCCTGCGTACCTAGGATTACAGGTGTGAGGCACCGTGCCCGGCTGCTTTCCTTTTTTTTTGTGTGAGTGTAGGTTTTGACAAGTAGTCTTTAAAATCATCTGGATTTCTTGGATGTTTGCTGTAGCATCTCTGGTTTTATTTATTTGAATCTAGTTTTTTCTTCAGTCTCACTAGTAGCTGGCAATTTTACCGATTTGTTTGAAAAAAGCTTGCATTTCATTGAGTTCATGTGTGTTTTATTTGTCTCCATTTCATTAACGTGTGCCCTAATCTTTGCTGTCACTTTCTGTCCAGCAGTTATGGGTTTGGTTTGTTGTTTTTCTAGAGTTTAGTTACAGCCTGAGGTTACTTGAGCTGCTTCTGCTTCCCTCTGTGTACACTCAGAGCTATAAACTTTCTTCTCAGCACTACTTTTGCTATGATGCGTTCTCATTTTTATTGAGTTGTAAGAACTTTCTCATTTCTTCCTTCATTTCTTCTGTGACCAAGGTGTGAGCTACAGTTTTAAATGGCACCTGGATCTGGTGGTGGTTTGGTTTATGAATTAGATTGTGAGTTGTAAGGAAGAACAGAGAAATTCTGATTCAGATTTGGTGAATCGTGAACTCAAAGAGTAATAAATCAGGAATCCCAGCCAGAAACCTATGCTATGGACATGTCAAGACAAAACTCCTTTTTAAAACTCTGTGGTGCCAACAAAATAAGTACACGGGGGATGGGAAATCTGTTTTAACTATTTAGATTAACTACTTATATGTTATTATTTTGCACTTCCAAAACTGGGTTGATGCCTTTTCTAAAGAACAGAAAAGGCGCAATGTCAGCTGTCGACAGTGCAGGTGTCCAGGCACTCGCTGAGCCTGGGGGGGGAGGGGTCCATCTCCCTCTGCACAGCTTGGCCCTGTGTGGGTTCTGCATCCACAAGGCCTGTGTTTGCCCCTCTAGGCCGGGTGACGGGAGCTAGGGCAGCTACCTCCTCGGCTGCCCCACAGCCTCGGCTCCCTCTGAGGGCTCAGCTGGCCTGTCTCCGGCCTGCCCAGGATGCTGACGACCTACGTTTCCATGACTTTTCAGAGAATATTTAAGAATCTCCACATCTTCATGGCCATGAGCCCTACAGGGTCCACCTTCCGCCAGAACTGCAGACGCTTCTCCTCCATGATGAGCTCGTGCACCATCGACTGGTACGAGAGGTGGCCGGAGGAAGCTCTCCTCCTCGTGGCCAGCTCGTACCTGAAGGAGAAGGTGAACTTAAAGCACAAACAGGTAATGCTGCCGCCATGCGCTCGCCTCGCCGGGTGAGCCCTGAACCGCCCTGAGCTCCAGGGGGCAGAAACAGGCAGACAAGGCCAGACAGGGCATGAGTCCACTTGTTTGTCCTGCTGCCAGTGGGCTCCGCCTCTCGTTCCCCTCGAACCAGCCCGTTTTAAAGAGGGTGGTTCTGCGCTTTCTGAGTCTCCTCACGGCTCTGAGATCCCCATGGTGTACGGAAGGTTTCCGTGGAGGGGAAGGAGGGGACGGAGGGTCTGTGGGCCAGTCCTGTGGGAAGGAGTCCACTCCACGCTGTGAACTACTCTCTAGTTCACAGTGGGAGCTCTCCCCACAGTAGAAAGAGAGCCCAGGTCCGTGAGCCCGGGGTGAGGCTCTCTCCTGGGGTCCACTGAAGTCCCACGGACACAGCTGGAGCGGAGGGAGCCGCTGACCAGACACGTGAGAGGGCTTAAGGCCAGCCTGCCCGTGTGTCCGGGCAGACGGAGCAGCTGCAGCTGGGTTCAAAGCAACCAAGATGCTGTTGTGTGACGTGGACCGCCGGGCCCCCCCCCCCCCCGGGCCTTTCATTTGTGTGGCCTTACTGGACTCAGGAAATTTCCTTGAGTATCTTGCCATTCATAATTATTTGACTCAAGAAAATTTCCCTCTTCAATACCTTACTATTTTCAAGTATTTTGTGAACGGAATGGAGGTATTACCCCCGGGTGAGGGGTCCCGGTGCCCGAAGCCCTCGGCGGCCAAGACCCAGCAGCTGCTGCTGCCCTCGCACCTGTCCCTCGCAGCCATGGACACTGCAGTTTCACTGCACCATCTGTCCAGAACCCAGACGTGCCTCCCTGCATCTCAGAAATGATCAACCTGTCCTCTGTGTGTATATTCAGATTGCTGTCCTTTAATTCTTTTTTTAATGTTTTTCTTCAGCACTTAAAAGAAAAGTTTGCCCTAACATGTGTCCAGATCCACGAAAGTGTAAGAGAGTTGAGCAAACAATACTTTGAAGAAACCAAAAGGCATTATTATGTCACTCCAAGCAGCTACTTACGATTCATGGAAACATTTGTGCATATTTTGAGGTCACGGGAAGAGGAGATGGGAAGAAAGAGGTAAGGCTTTCTGCTTCCATGCATGCATTTTGTGTCAGTGCTGTATTCTTCTAGGTTTATTTTTGTTTTGTGGAACTTGTTTGTTTTGAGACTAGGTCAGCTCTGTGGATCACACGCTAGCCTCAAACTCTGCTCTCCTGCCTTATCCTTGCTACTGCTGAGTTACAGGCATGTGCCACAGGCAAAAGGATCAGGCTAGCACTTTTACCTGAGAGAGAAAGAGAGGAGGGAGGGAGGGAGAGAAGGGGGGAGAGGAAGGGGGGGGAGGGAGGGAGAGGGAGGAGGAAATGAGGAAAGAGAGAAGTATAAACAATGAGCCTGATTTACTTTGACTGGCAGCTGCAGAGACCTTGAGGGAGTTCAGTGGGTGACTCTCCTGCCTCCTTCAGAGGCTCCCGACCCCGAGGCAAGCCTGATAACTTGGGTCAGCATGTTTGAGCCCACTTACACAGATGATGGCCGATGCGGGAGCCCTGTACATGTGCTGTGGGAGTCGTCTGACCTCAAAAGCCCCGGTCGAGGGCTGGCCCCGTGGTGGGAGGAAGCCTGGCCAGGAAGCTGGATGAACCCTGAGCTCCACGCCAGCCCTCAGGACCCAGCCGGACCCAGGGAGAGACTCAGAAGCCATGGCCCCTTCTGGGAGGCTGCACCTGCAGACAAATGTGCCCTCTCCTCTCCAGGGACCCCAGTGCTCTGCCAGAGGACACAACCACCAGTGCAGGACACGGGAGTCCACCCAGACCTCGCGCTGCAGCTGGGAGCTCTCCTGAAGGGAGTGACGGCTCTCACGGGGGCTCGGTAAACTTGGTCTGGCCCAGGGACAGCCTCAGCAGGAGTGGACAGACAGGGACGGCCTGGGCAGGAGTGGACAGACAGGGACAGCCTGGACGGGAGTGGATGGACAGGGACAGCCTGGGCAGAGTGGACAGACAGGGACGGCCTGGACAGGAGTGGGACAGACAGGGATGGCCTGGGCAGAGTGGACAGGGACGGCCTGGACAGGAGTGGATGGACAGGGATGGCCTGGGCAGAGTGGACAGGGACGGCCTGGACAGGAGTGGATGGGACAGGGGACGGCCTGGACAGGAGTGGACGGACAGGGACGGCCTGGACAGGAGTGGACGGACAGGGACGGCCTGGGCAGGAGTGGACGGACAGGGACGGCCTGGACAGGAGTGGATGGACAGGGACGGCCTGGACAGGAGTGGATGGACAGGGACGGCCTGGGCAGGAGTGGATGGACAGGGACGGCCTGGCAGGAGTGGATGGACAGGGACGGCCTGGGCAGAGTGGACAGGGACAGCCTGGGCAGAGTGGGATGGACAGGGATGGCCTGGACAGGAGTGGATGGACAGGGACGGCCTGGGCAGGAGTGGATGGACAGGGATGGCCTGGGCAGAGTGGACAGGGACAGCCTGGGCAGAGTGGATGGACAGGGATGGCCTGGACAGGAGATGGATGGACAGGGACGGCCTGGGGAGGAGTGGATGGACAGGGATGGCCTAGGCAGAGTGGATGGACAGGGACGGCCTGGGCAGGAGTGGATGGACAGAGACGGCCTGGACAGGAGTGGACAGACAAGGATGGCCCTGGGCAGGAAGTGGACGGACCAGGGACGGCCTGGGCAGGAGTGGACAGGGATGGCCTGGGCAGGAGTGGATGGACAGGGACGGCCTGGGCAGGAGTGGACAGGGATGGCCTGGGCAGGAGTGGATGGACAGGGACGGCCTGGGCAGGAGTGGATGGACAGGGATGGCCTGGGCAGGAGTGGATGGACAGGGATGGCCTGGGCAGAGTGGACAGGGACGGCCTGGACAGGAGTGAACGGGGACGGCCTGGGCAGAGTGGACAGGGACGGCCTGGACAGGAGTGGACGGACAGGGACGGCCTGGGCAGGAGTGGATGGACAGGGGATGGCCTGGGCAGGAGTGGAGTGGACAGGGACGGCCTGGGCAGGAGTGGATGGACAGGGATGGCCTGGACAGGAGTGTGATGGACAGGAACAGCCTGGACAGGAGTGGACAGACAGGGATGGCCTGGGCAGAGTGGACAGGGACGGCCTGGACAGGAGTGGACAGGGACGGCCTGGACAGGAGTGGATGGACAGGGACGGCCTGGACAGGAGTGGACGGGGACGGCCTGGGCAGAGTGGACGGGGATGGCCTGGGCAGAGTGGACAGGGACGACCTGGGCAAGAGTGGATGGACAGGGACGACCTGGACAGGAGTGGACAGGGACGGCCTGGGCAGGAGTGGATGGGACAGGGGACGGCCTGGACAGGAGTGGATGGACAGGGACAGCCTGGACAGAAGTGGACGGAGAGTGATGGCCTGGGCAGGAGTGGACAGACAGGGACGGCCTGGACAGGAGTGGACAGGGATGGCCTGCACAGGAGTGGATGGACAGGGACAGCCTGGACAGGAGTGGATGGACAGGGACGACCTGGGCAGACCCCACAGCCACGCAGGCCCTGAAACGTCCCTTGTCACATGGCAATTTTAAAGAAACCTCATCAATGCCTCTCCCTGGCCACTCCGGCAGCTGAGAGCTGAGGATCAGGGTTCAAAGCCAGCTGGGGAGGAAAGTGATGAGACCATTGCCACGTCAGCTTCGGCTCAAGTTGGGCTTTGTCCTTGGTCACAAAGCTCGAGGACCTCCCTGGCCTGGAGTTCAGCCCTAGGACTGAAAGCAAGAAGACAGACTCTCCTGTCCACCTCGATAGCGGTGCCCTGGCGGCCAGCCCGGAGGGCAGCCAGCCGGGAGGGCAGCCAGCCGGGAGGGCAGCCAGCTGGGAGGGCGGCCAGCCAGGAGGGGCGGCCGGCTGGGGAGCCCTGGAAGCCTGGGGGGGGGGGCAGAGGCATCATGCCAGGGCGCAGGGCTCCTCTCCCCCCTGCTGAAGCGGGGACGACGCACCTAGCCACAGCTGAGGCCAGTTCCACTTGGTTAAGGGCTCCATGGCCCAGCTGAAATTCAGAGTAATGACAACCGTGAGGTGCATTAGCCAGATGTCCCCGAAGAAGAGCCCAGAGGTGGACTGCGTCTTCACCAAGAATGTCCCTGTCCTCCCTCACACCCCCCCCCGTGACACACTCATCCTCCCTCCTGACAAGCAGAGCTCCACCTTCCCACCCTCCCCAGAGCCCCTCCCCACCCCTGCCCTCCCCAGAGCCCCTCCCCACCCCTGCCCTCCCCAGAGCCCCGCCTCACTCCCGCCCTCACCCAGAGCCCCTCCCCACCCCTGCCCTCCCCAGAGCCCCTCCCCACCCCTGCCCTCCCCAGAGCCTCTCCCCACCCCTGCCCTCCCCAGAGCCCCGCCTCACTCCCCGCCCTCCCCAGAGCCTCTCCCCACCCCTGCCCTCCCCAGGGCCCTGCCTCACTCCCGCCTACCCAGAGCCCCCCCACCCCTGCCCTCCCCAGAGCCCCTCCCCACCCCTGCCCTCCCAGAGCCCCTCCCCACCCCTGCCCTCCCCAGAGCCCCTCCCCACCCCTGCCCTCCCCAGAGCCTCTCCCCACCCCCGCCCTCCCCAGAACCCCTCCCCACCCCTGCCCTCCCCAAGCCCCTCCCCACCCCTGCCCTCCGCAGAGCCCCTCCCCACCCCCTTCCCTCCCCAGAGCCCCTCCCCACCCCTGCCCTCCCCAGAGGCCCTCCCCATCCCCTCCCCTCCCCAGAACCTCTCCCCCCTGCTCTCCCCAGCCTCTCCCCACCCCTGCCCTCCCCAGAGCCGCTCCCCACCCCTGCCCTCCCCAGAACCTCTCCCCACCCGCCTCTCCCAGAGCCCCTCCCCACCGCTGCCCTCCCAGACCCCTCCCCACCCATGCGCTCCCCAGAGCCCCTCCCCACCCTTGCCCTCCCAGAGCCCCTCCCCACCCCTGCCCTCCCCAGAACCCCTCCCCACCCTGCCCTCCCCAGAGCCCCTCTTCATCCCCTCCCCTCCCCAGAACCTCTCCCCCTGCTCTCCCCAGAGCCTCTCCCACCCTGCCCTCCCCAGAGCCTCTCCCCACCCCTGCCCTCCCCAGAACCTCTCCCCACGCTGCCCTCCCAGAGCCCCTCCCCACCCCTGCCCTCCCCAGAACCGTCTCCACACCCCGCCCTCCCCAGAACCTCTCCCCACCTCCTACCCTCCCCAGAACCTCTCCCACCCCCTCCCCTCCCCAGAACCTCTCCCCACCCTCCCCTCCCAGAACCTCCCTCCCCCCCGCTCTCTCCCCATCCCTCTCTCTCTCCTGAGTGTCTCCCTCCAGGACTGCCCTCCCCCCCCACCCCACCCCCCGCTCTCCCCCCATCCCTCTCTGTCTCCTGAGTGTCTCCCTCCAGGACTGCCCTCCCCCCCCTCTCCCCCATCCCTCTGCTCTCTCTGAGTGTCTCCCTCCAGGACGTCCCTCCCCCCCGGCTCTCCCCCATCCCTCTCTCTCTCCTGAGTGGTCTCCCTCCAGGACTGCCCTCCCCCCCCTGCCCCATCCCTCTCTCTCTCCTGAGTGTCTCCCTCCAGGACTGCCCTCCCCCCCGCTCTCCCCATCCCTCTCTCTCTCCTGAGTGTCTCCCTCCAGGACTGCGCTCCCCCCCCCCGCTCTCCCCCATCCCTCTCTCTCTCCTGAGTGTCTCCCTCCAGGACTGCCCTCCCCCCCCTCTGCCCCATCCCTCTCTCTCTCCTGAGTGTCTCCCTCCAGGACGTCCCTCCCCCCCCCGCTCTCCCCCATCCCTCTCTCTCTCTCCTGAGTGTCTCCCTCCAGGACGTCCCTCCCCCCACGGCTCTCCCCCATCCCTCTCTCTCTCCTGAGTGTCTCCCTCCAGGACTGCCCTCCCCCCCCCCGCTCTCCCCCATCCCTCTCTCTCTCCTGAGTGTCTCCCTCCAGGACTGCCCTCCCCCCGCCCGCTCTCCCCATCCCTCTCTCTCTCCTGAGTGTCTCCCTCCAGGACTGCCCTCCCCCCCCTCCCCCATCCCTCTCTCTCTCCTGAGTGTCTCCCTCCAGGACGTCCCTCCCCCCCCCGCTCTCCCCCATCCCTCTCTCTCTCCTGAGTGTCTCCCTCCAGCACTGCCCTCCCCCCCCCGGCTCTCCCCATCCTCTCTCTCTCCTGAGTGTCTCCCTCCAGGACGTCCCTCCCCCCCCACCTTCTGCTCTCCCCCATCCCTTTCTCTCTCCTGAGTGTCTCCCTCCAGCACTGCCCTCCCCCCCACTCTCCCCCATCCCTCTCTCTCTCCTGACTGTCTCCCTCCAGGACTGCCCTCCCCCTCCCCCGCTCTCCCATCCCTCTCTCTCTCCTGAGTGTCTCCCTCCAGGACTGCTCTCCCCTCCCCCCTCCCCCATCCCTCTCTCTCTCCTGAGTGTCTCCCTCCAGGACTGCCCTCCCCCCCCACTCTCCCCCATCCCCTCTCTCTCTCCTGAGTGTCTCCCTCCAGGACTGCCCTCCCCCTCCCCCCTCCCCCATCCCTTTCTCTCTCCTGAGTGTCTCCCTCCAGCACTGCCCTCCCCCTCCCCCCTCCCCATCCCTCTCTCTCTCCTGAGTGTCTCCCTCAGGACTGCCCTCCCCCCCCACTCTCCCCCATCCCTCTCTCTCTCCTGAGTGTCTCCCTCCAGACTGCCCTCCCCCCCCCCCCCCGCTCTCCCCAATCCCTCTCTCTCTCCTGAGTGTCTCCCTCCAGGACTGCCCGGGCAGGGAGGAAGCTGGTATACCCACTGTCTCCAAGATGCCTTCAGGGGAACACCAGTGTTAACACCAAGACAGACCTACACCTGTGCTGCAGGGACCCGGCTCAGGGGACAGGGCTCAGGCACTCCAACCCCAGGGCTTCCGTCGCTGGAGTGGGGCCGGAGGGGCCACCACCGTACCCAGGCCCCTCTCTCCCTCAGGGACCCGCTTCTCCATTGGCCTTTCCAAGATCCTGGAAGCCACTTCCCTCGTGCAAGAAATGCAGGAGGAACTCTTGGTTGTTGGCCCTCAAATAGAGCAAAAAACAAAGGTGTGTTTCATTTGAAAATGTTCTCTTTATATTTATTTATTATTGTAATTAATAGAAGAGTGACAGTTACATTCACCAGAGAGAAGGTGCATTACTTCCCACACGCTGATCCCCCTTTCTCATGTTTTTGGCCCCATTTCCCTCCCCACGCCTCCCCTCATCTTGTTTTTCCCCCTTCCCTTTCCTACTTCAAACAAACAAACATTGAAAGTTTTCTTGAAGACCTTCCATTCTCATGTAGAACAGTGTTGAGTTCAAATTCCAATGTAGCTGAGCCGCCTTGACTAAATCACTTAACCTCTTCCGTCTCAATTTCTTATCTTTAAAGGCATGACTAGAAATAGAACATTGAGGCCCAGGTGCTAGAAAAAAATGAAAGGAGGGCAAATTAGCAACAATAACAGGAAAATAGTAAGATGACTACACCAAATAATTAAGAGTAACATAAGGAATCTCAGTGAAAGCAATTAGTCTTTATGAGCTGGAAGAGAGAGTGAGGGACACAGACACAGTTACTCTAGGCAAAATATGCATGCCTGGAAATGGTAAAAAAAAAAAAAATTCCCTGGGTGCAATTTTAAAAACCAGCGTGACAGGGAAGTAAAATGGGTTGTGTCTAGAGGACCAGGAGGAGAAAGGCTAATGACAGTGATTGAGTGTGAATATAAGTGCTATATGTACATGTGTTGTGTATACATGCACGTGTGTGCGTGTGTGCATATGTATAACATACATGTACAGGATCCCTGGTCAAATCCATCTAAAAACGTGCAGTCTGTCAAGTATTCTGAAAGTCACACCATGTCATCTTTCCTGTTGGAACTGGGCCTCATGTGCAGACTTCACTCTGACCCTGTCATCTTCCTTCTTACGTCTTGTGTGGTATCATATTTATTGTACCCATCCGAATTAAACTCTCAATTATGTCATGCAGGTAGTGATAAATTTGATAGTAATAGGTAAGCTCTCCTTTAAAAGAGATCATGTCCCAAAATTCATTCCAATAACACCTTGGTTCATTAGGAGACAGAAGCCATAATGGAAAAACTACAGAGAGATTCACAAGTAGTTGAGAAAGTCCAGGTGCTTGTTAAACAGGATGAAGAGATCGTGGCAGAGGAAGTGAGAATCGTGGAGGAGTATGCGCGGGTAAGAAGGACGCCTGCCCGAGAAGCCCTCCAGGATGGGAAGAACCCTTTTCCACCTGGCAGTATACGCAAGGGGGTGGCCGGGGGCTTCCATCCCAGCAAATATCAGTGCAGCCACCACCTGCACAGGGCGCTGGTGCATGGACCAAGGAGGACACGGTCATCTCCTGAGGAGGAGCTGTGGTCACTGCAGGATGATGAGAGTAGAGGATGAGGACATCTCCTGAGGAGGAGCTGTGGTCACTGGAGGATGATGAAGGGAGGATGAGGTCATCTCCTGACGAGGAGCTGTGGTCACTGGAGGATGATGAGGGAGGATGAGGTCATCTCCCTGAGGAGGAGCTGTGGTCACTGGAGGATGATGAGGAAGACAGGATGAGGTCATCTCCTGAGGAGGAGCTGTGGTCAATGGAGGATGATGAGGAGAGGAGAGGTCATCTCCTGAGGAGGTGAGCTGTGGTCACTGGAGGATGATGAGGGGAAGATAAGGTCATCTCCTGAGGAGGAGCTGTGGTCACTGGAGGATGATGAGGAAAAGATGAGGTCATCTCCTGAGAAGGAGCTGTGGTCACTGGAGGATAATGAGGAGGAGAGGATGACGTCATCTCCTGAGGAGGAGCTGTGGTCACTGGAGGATAATGAGGAGGAGAGGATGAGGTCATCTCCTGAGGAGGAGCTGTGGTCACTGGAGGATGATGAGGGGAGGATAAGGTCATCTCCTGAGGAGGAGCTGTGGTCACTGGAGGATGATGGGGGAGGATGAGGTCATCTCCTGAGGAGGAGCTGTGGTCACTGGAGGATGAGGAGGAGAGGATGAGGTCATCCGCTGAGGAGGAGCTGTGGTCACTGGAGGATGATGAGGAGAGGATGAGGTCATCTCCTGAGGAGGAGCTGTGGTCACTGGAGGATGAGGAGGAGGAGAGGATGAGGTCAACTCCTGAGGAGGAGCTGTGGTCACTGGAGGATGATGAGGAGGAGAGGATGAGGTCATCTCTTGAGGAGAAGCTGTGGTCACTGGAGGATGATGAGGAGGAGAGGATGAGGTCATCTCCTGAGGAGGAGCTGTGATCACTGGAGGATGATGAGGAGGAGAGGATGAGGTCATCTCCTGAGGAGGAGCTGTGATCACTGGAGGATGATGAGGAGGAGAGGATGAGGTCATCTCCTGAGGAGGAGCTGTGGTCACTGGAGGATGAGGAGGAGGACAGGATGAGGTCATCTCCTGAGGAGGAGATGTGTTCACTGGAGGATGAGGAGGAGGACAGGACGAGGTCACCTCCTGAGGAGGAGCTGTGGTCGCTGGAGGATGATGAGGAGAGGATGAGGTCATCTCCTGAGGAGGAGCTGTGGTCACTGGAGGATGATGAGGAGGAGAGGATGAGGTCATCTCCTGAGGAGGAGCTGTGGTCACTGGAGGATGAGGAGGAGGACAGGATGAGGTCATCTCCTGAGGAGGAGCTGTGTTCACTGGAGGATGAGGAGGAGGACAGGACGAGGTCACCTCCTGAGGAGGAGCTGTGATCACTGGAGGATGATGAGGAGAGGATGAGGTCATCTCCTGAGGAGGAGCTGTGGTCACTGGAGGATGAGGACGAGGAGAGGATGAGGTCATCTCCTGAGGAGGAGCTGTGGTCACTGGAGGATGATGATGAGGAGAGGATGAGGTCATCTCCTGAGGAGGAGCTGTGGTCACTGGAGGATGATGAGGAGGAGAGGATGAGGTCATCTCCTGAGGAGGAGCTGTGGTCACTGGAGGATGAGGAGGAGAGGATGAGGTCATCTCCTGAGGAGGAGCTGTGGTCACTGGATGAGGAGGAGGACAGGGCGAGGTCATCTCCTGAGGAGGAGCTGTGATCACTGGGGATGATGAGGAGAGGATGAGGTCATCTCCTGAGGAGGAGCTGTGGTCACTGGAGGATGAGGAGGAGGAGAGGATGAGGTCATCTCCTGAGGAGGAGCTGTGGTCACTGGAGGATGATAAGGAGAGGATGAGGTCATCTCCTGAGGAGGAGCTGTGATCACTGGAGGATGATGAGGAGAGGATGAGGTCATCTCCTGAGGAGGAGCTGTGGTCACTGGAGGATGAGGAGGAGGAGAGGATGAGGTCATTTCCTGAGGAGGAGCTGTGGTCACTGGAGGATGATGAGGAGAGGATGAGGTCATCTCCTGAGGAGGAGCTGTGATCACTGGAGGATGATGAGGAGGAGAGGATGAGGTCATCTCCTGAGGAGGAGCTGTGGTCACTGGAGAGATGAGGAGGAGAGGATGAGGTCATCTCCTGAGGAGGAGCTGTGGTCACTGAAGGATGATGACGAGAGGATGAGGTCATCTCTTGAGGAGGAGCTGTGGTCACTTGAGGATGATGAGGAGAGGATGAGGTCATCTCCTGAGGAGGAGCTGTGGTCACCGGAGGATGAGGAGGAGGAGAGGATGAGGTCATCTCCTGAGGAGGAGCTGTGGTTACGGGAGGATGATGAGGAAAGGATGAGGTCATCTCCTGAGGAGGAGCTGTGGTCACTGGAGGATGATGAGGAGGAGAGGATGAGGTCATCTCCTGAGGAGGAGCTGTGGTCACTGGAGGATGAGGAGCAGAA